>NW_027474101.1:44133-86861 GCF_050947335.1 Megachile rotundata | reverse complement strand
CTCATATTATTAGCCATATTGTGCTTATATGAGCGATAGAACGACAATTACTATATTTATTACACTCACTGTTATCAATCTAACTCATATTATTAACCATATTATGCAGATATGATCGATAGAACGACAATTACTATACTCATTACTCTTATTATTATCAATCTAACTCATGCTATTAGCCATATTATGGTTATATGATCGATATAACGACAATTACTATACTTATTATTCTTATTTTTATCAACCCAACTCATATTATTAGCCATATTATGCTTATATGATCGATAGAACTGCAATTACTATACTCATTACTCTTATTATTATCAATCCAACTCATATTATTACCCATATTATGCTGATATGATCGATAGAACGACAATTACTATACTTATTATTCTTATTTTTATCAACCCAACTCATATTATTCGCCATATTATGCTTAAATGATCGATAGAACGACAATTACTATACTTATTACTCTTATTATTATGAATCTAACTCATATTATTAGCCATATTGTGCTTATATGAGCGATAGAACGACAATTACTATATTTATTACACTCACTGTTATCAATCTAACTCATATTATTAACCATATTATGCAGATATGATCGATAGAACGACAATTACTATACTCATTACTCTTATTATTATCAATCTAACTCATGCTATTAGCCATATTATGGTTATATGATCGATATAACGACAATTACTATACTTATTATTCTTATTTTTATCAACCCAACTCATATTATTAGCCATATTATGCTTATATGATCGATAGAACTGCAATTACTATACTCATTACTCTTATTATTATCAATCCAACTCATATTATTACCCATATTATGCTGATATGATCGATAGAACGACATTCACTATACTTATTACACTCACTATTATAAATCTAACTCATATTATTAACCATATTACGCAGATATGATCGATAGAACGACAATTACTATACTTATTACACTTATTATTATCAATCTAACTCATATTATTAGCCCTATTATGCTTATATGATCTATAGAACGACAATTACTATACTTATTACTCTTATTATTATCAATCTAACTCATATTATTAGCCATATTGTGCTTATATGAGCGATAGAACGACAATTACTATATTTATTGCACTCACTATTATCAATCTAACTCACATGATAAGCCATATTATGCTTATATGATCGATAGTACGACAATTACTATACTCATTACTCTTATTGTTGTCAATCTAACTCATATTATTAACCATATTATGCAGATATGATAGATAGAACGACAATTACTATACTTATTACACTTATTATTACCAATCTAACTCATATTATTAGCCATATTATGCTTATATGATCGATAGTACGACAATTACTATACTCATTGCTCTTATTATTATCAATCTAATTCATATTATTAACCATATTATGCAATTATGATCGATAGAACGACAATTACTATACTTATTACACTTATTATTATCAATCTAAGTCATATTATTAGCCATATTATGCTTATATGATCGATAGAACGACAATTACTATACTTATTACTCTTATTATTATCAATCTAACTCATATTATTAGCCATATTGTGCTTATATGAGCGATAGAACGACAATTACTATATTTATTACACTCACTATTATCAATCTAACTCATATTATTAACCATATTATGCCGATATGATCGATAGAACGACAATTACTATACTCATTACTCTTATTATTATCAATCTAACCCATGCTATTAGCCATATTATGGTTATATGATCGATATAACGACAATTACTATACTTATTACTCTTATTATTATCAATCTAACTCATATTATTAACCATATTATGCAGATATGATCGATAGAACGACAATTACTATACTTATGACTCTTATTATTATCAATCTAACTTATATTATTAGCCATATTGTGCTTATATGATCGATAGAACGACAAGTACTATACTTATTACTCTTATTATTATCAATCTACCTCATTTTATTAACCATATTATGCTAATATGATCGACAGAACGACAAATACTATACTTATTACACTCACTATTATCAATCTAACTCATATTATGAACCATATTATGCAGATATGATCGATAGCACGACATTTACTATACTTATTACTCTTGTTATTATCAACCTAACTCATATTATTAGCCATATTATGCTTATATGATCGATAGAACGACAATTATACTTATTATTCTTATTTTTATCAACCCAACTCATATTATTCGCTATATTATGCTTAAATGATCGATAGAACGACAATTACTATACTTATTACTCTTATTATTATGAATCTTACTCATATTATTAGCCATATTATGCTTATATGATCGATAGAACTACAATTACTATACTCATTACTCTTATTATTATCAATCCAACTCATATTATTACCCACATTATGCTGATATGATCGATAGAACGACATTCACTATACTTATTACACTCACTATTATAAATCTAACTCATATTATTAACCATATTGTGCTTATATGATCGATAGAACGACAATTACTATATTTATTGCACTCACTATTATCAATCTAACTCACATGATAAGCCATATTATGCTTATATGATCGATAGTACGACAATTACTATACTCATTACTGTTATTGTTGTCAATCTAACTCATATTATTAACCATATTATGCAGATATGATCGATAGAACGACAATTACTATACTTATTACACTTATTATTACCAATCTAACTCATATTATTAGCCATATTATGCTTATATGATCGATAGTACGACAATTACTATACTCATTGCTCTTATTATTATCAATCTAATTCATATTATTAACCATATTATGCAATTATGATCGATAGAACGACAATTACTATACTTATTATTCTTATTTTTATCAACCCAACTCATATTATTCGCCATATTATGCTTAAATGATCGATAGAACGACAATTACTATACTTATTACTCTTATTATTATGAATCTAACTCATATTATTAGCCATATTGTGCTTATATGAGCGATAGAACGACAATTACTATATTTATTACACTCACTGTTATCAATCTAACTCATATTATTAACCATATTATGCAGATATGATCGATAGAACGACAATTACTATACTCATTACTCTTATTATTATCAATCTAACTCATATTATTAGCCATATTGTGCTTATATGAGCGATAGAACGACAATTACTATATTTATTACACTCACTGTTATCAATCTAACTCATATTATTAACCATATTATGCAGATATGATCGATAGAACGACAATTACTCTACTCATTACTCTTATTATTATCAATCTAACTCATGCTATTAGCCATATTATGGTTATATGATCGATATAACGACAATTACTATACTTATTATTCTTATTTTTATCAACCCAACTCATATTATTAGCCATATTATGCTTATATGATCGATAGAACTACAATTACTATACTCATTACTCTTATTATTATCAATCCAACTCATATTATTACCCATATTATGCTGATATGATCGATAGAACGACATTCACTATACTTATTACACTCACTATTATAAATCTAACTAATATTATTAACCATATTATGCAGATATGATCGATAGAACGACAATTACTATACTTATTACACTTATTATTATCAATCTAACTCATATTATTAGCCCTATTATGCTTATATGATCTATAGAACGACAATTACTATACTTATTACTCTTATTATTATCAATCTAACTCATATTATTAGCCATATTGTGCTTATATGAGCGATCGAACGACAATTACTATATTTATTGCACTCACTATTATCAATCTAACTCACATGATAAGCCATATTATGCTTATATGATCGATAGTACGACAATTACTATACTCATTACTCTTATTGTTGTCAATCTAACTCATATTATTAACCATATTATGCAGATATGATCGATAGAACGACAATTACTATACTTATTACACTTATTATTACCAATCTAACTCATATTATTAGCCATATTATGCTTATATGATCGATAGTACGACAATTACTATACTCATTGCTCTTATTATTATCAATCTAATTCATATTATTAACCATATTATGCAATTATGATCGATAGAACGACAATTACTATACTTATTATTCTTATTTTTATCAACCCAACTCATATTATTCGCCATATTATGCTTAAATGATCGATAGAACGACAATTACTATACTTATTACTCTTATTATTTTGAATCTAACTCATATTATTAGCCATATTGTGCTTATATGAGCGATAGAACGACAATTACTATATTTATTACACTCACTGTTATCAATCTAACTCATATTATTAACCATATTATGCAGATATGATCGATAGAACGACAATTACTCTACTCATTACTCTTATTATTATCAATCTAACTCATGCTATTAGCCATATTATGGTTATATGATCGATATAACGACAATTACTATACTTATTATTCTTATTTTTATCAACCCAACTCATATTATTAGCCATATTATGCTTATATGATCGATAGAACTACAATTACTATACTCATTACTCTTATTATTATCAATCTAACTCATGCTATTAGCCATATTATGGTTATATGATCGATATAACGACAATTACTATACTTATTATTCTTATTTTTATCAACCCAACTCATATTATTAGCCATATTATGCTTATATGATCGATAGAACTACAATTACTATACTCATTACTCTTATTATTATCAATCCAACTCATATTATTACCCATATTATGCTGATATGATCGATAGAACGACATTCACTATACTTATTACACTCACTATTATAAATCTAACTCATATTATTAACCATATTATGCAGATATGATCGATAGAACGACAATTACTATACTTATTACACTTATTATTATCAATCTAACTCATATTATTAGCCCTATTATGCTTATATGATCTATAGAACGACAATTACTATACTTATTACTCTTATTATTATCAATCTAACTCATATTATTAGCCATATTGTGCTTATATGAGCGATAGAACGACAATTACTATATTTATTGCACTCACTATTATCAATCTAACTCACATGATAAGCCATATTATGCTTATATGATCGATAGTACGACAATTACTATACTCATTACTCTTATTGTTGTCAATCTAACTCATATTATTAACCATATTATGCAGATATGATCGATAGAACGACAATTACTATACTTATTACACTTATTATTACCAATCTAACTCATATTATTAGCCATATTATGCTTATATGATCGATAGTACGACAATTACTATACTCATTGCTCTTATTATTATCAATCTAATTCATATTATTAACCATATTATGCAATTATGATCGATAGAACGACAATTACTATACTTATTATTCTTATTTTTATCAACCCAACTCATATTATTCGCCATATTATGCTTAAATGATCGATAGAACGACAATTACTATACTTATTACTCTTATTATTTTGAATCTAACTCATATTATTAGCCATATTGTGCTTATATGAGCGATAGAACGACAATTACTATATTTATTACACTCACTGTTATCAATCTAACTCATATTATTAACCATATTATGCAGATATGATCGATAGAACGACAATTACTCTACTCATTACTCTTATTATTATCAATCTAACTCATGCTATTAGCCATATTATGGTTATATGATCGATATAACGACAATTACTATACTTATTATTCTTATTTTTATCAACCCAACTCATATTATTAGCCATATTATGCTTATATGATCGATAGAACTACAATTACTATACTCATTACTCTTATTATTATCAATCCAACTCATATTATTACCCATATTATGCTGATATGATCGATAGAACGACATTCACTATACTTATTACACTCACTATTATAAATCTAACTCATATTATTAACCATATTATGCAGATATGATTGATAGAACGACAATTACTATACTTATTACACTTATTATTATCAATCTAACTCATATTATTAGCCCTATTATGCTTATATGATCTATAGAACGACAATTACTATACTTATTACTCTTATTATTATCAATCTAACTCATATTATTAGCCATATTATGCTTATATGATCGAGAGAACGACAATTACTATACTTATTACCCTTATTATTATCAATCTAACTCATATTATTAGCCATATTATGCTTATATGATCGATAGAATGAGAATTACTATACTCACTACTCTTAGTATTATCACTCTAACTCATATTATTAGCCATATTATGCTTATATGATCGATAGAACGACAATTACTATACTTATTACTCTTATTATTATGAATCTAACTCATATTATTAGCCATATTATGCTGATATGATCGATAGAACGACATTCACTATACTTATTACACTCACTATTATCAATCTAACTCATATTATTAACCATATTATGCATATATGATCGATAGAACGACAATTACTATACTTATTACTCTTATTATTATCAATCTAACTCATATTATTAACCATATTGTGCTTATATGATCGATAGAACGACAATTACTATACTTATTACTCTTATTATTATGAATCTGACTCATATTATTAGCCACATTATGCTTATATGATCGATAGAACTACTATTACTATACTCATTACTCTTATTATTATCAATCCAACTCATATTATTACCCATATTATGCTGATATGATCGATAGAACGACATTCACTATACTTATTACACTCACTATTATCAATCTAACTCATATTATTAACCATATTATGCAGATATGATCGATAGAACGACAATTACTATACTTATTACTCTTATTATTATCATTCTAACTCATATTATTAACCATATTATGCAGATATGATCGATAGAACTACAATTACTATACTCATTACTCCTATTATTATCAATCTAACTCATATTATTAGCCATATTATGCTAATATGATCGATAGAACGACAATTACTATACTCACTCCTCTTAGTATTATCAATCTAACTCATATTATTAACCATATTGTGCTTATATGAGCGATAGAGCGACAATTACTATATTTATTACACTCACTATTATCAATCTAACTCATATTATTAACCATATTATGCGGATATGATCGATAGAACGACAATTACTATACTCATTACTCTTATTATTATCAATCTAACTCATATTATTAGCCATATTGTGCTTATATGAGCGATAGAATGACAATTACTATATTTATTACACTCACTATTATCAATCTAACTCATATTATTAACCATATTATGCAGATATGATCGATAGAACGACAATTACTATACTTATGACTCTTATTATTATCAATCTAACTTATATTATTAGCCATATTGTGCTTATATGATCGATAGAACGACAAATACTATACTTAATACTCTTATTATTATGAATCTGACTCATATTATTAGCCACATTATGCTTATGTGATCGATAGAACTACAATTACTATACTCATTACTCTTATTATTATCAATCCAACTCATATTATTACCCATATTATGCTGATATGATCGATAGAACGACATTCACTATACTTATTACACTCACCATTATCAATCTAACTCATATTATTAACCATATTATGCAGATATGATCGATAGAACGACAATTACTATACTTATTACTCTTATTATTATCATTCTAACTCATATTATTAACCATATTATGGAGATATGATCGATAGAACTACAATTACTATACTCATTACTCTTATTATTATCAATCTAACTCATATTATTAGCCATATTATGCTTACATGATCGATAGAACGACAATTACTATACTCACTCCTCTTAGTATTATCAATCTAACTCATATTATTAGCCATATTATGCTTATATGATCGAGAGAACGACAATTACTATACTTATTACCCTTATTATTATCAATCTAACTCATATTATTAGCCATATTATGCTTATATGATCGATAGAATGAGAATTACTATACTCACTACTCTAAGTATTATCACTCTAACTCATATTATTAGCCATATTATGCTTATATGATCGATAGAACGACAATTACTATACTTATTACTCTTATTATTATGAATCTAACTCATATTATTAGCCATATTATGCTGATATGATCGATAGAACGACATTCACTATACTTATTACACTCACTATTATCAATCTAACTCATATTATTAACCATATTATGCATATATGATCGATAGAACGACAATTACTATACTTATTACTCTTATTATTATCAATCTAACTCATATTATTAACCATATTGTGCTTATATGAGCGATAGAACGACAATTACTATATTTATTACACTCACTATTATCAATCTAACTCATATTATTAACCATATTGTGCTTATATGATCGATAGAACGACAATTACTATACTCACTCCTCTTAGTATTATCAATCTAACTCATATTATTAACCATATTGTGCTTATATGAGCGATAGAGCGACAATTACTATATTTATTACACTCACTATTATCAATCTAACTCATATTATTAACCATATTATGCGGATATGATCGATAGAACGACAATTACTATACTCATTACTCTTATTATTATCAATCTAACTCATATTATTAGCCATATTGTGCTTATATGAGCGATAGAACGACAATTACTATATTTATTACACTCACTATTATCAATCTAACTCATATTATTAACCATATTATGCAGATATAATCGATAGAACGACAATTACTATACTTATGACTCTTATTATTATCAATCTAACTTATATTATTAGCCATATTGTGCTTATATGATCGATAGAACGACAAATACTATACTTAATACTCTTATTATTATCAATCTAACTCATTTTATTAACCATATTATGCTAATATGATCGACAGAACGACAATTACTATACTTAATACTCTTATTATTATCAATCTAACTCATTTTATTAACCATATTATGCTAATATGATCGACAGAACGACAATTACTATACTTATTACACTCACTATTATCAATCTAACTCATATTATTAACCATATTATGCAGATATGATCGATAGCACGACATTTACTATACTTATTACTCTTATTATTACCAATCTAACTCATATTATTAGCCATATTGTGCTTATATGATCGATAGAACGACAATTACTATACTTATTACTCTTATTATTATGAATCTGACTCATATTATTAGCCACATTATGCTTATGTGATCGATAGAACTACAATTACTATACTCATTACTCTTATTATTATCAATCCAACTCATATTATTACCCATATTATGCTGATATGATCGATAGAACGACATTCACTATACTTATTACACTCACCATTATCAATCTAACTCATATTATTAACCATATTATGCAGATATGATCGAAAGAACGACATTCACTATACTTATTACACTCACTATTATCAATCTAACTCATATTATTAACCATATTATGCATATATGATCGATAGAACGACAATTACTATACTTATTACTCTTATTATTATCAATCTAACTCATATTATTAGCCATATTATGCTTATATGATCGATAGAATGAGAATTACTATACTCACTCCTCTTAGTATTATCAATCTAACTCATATTATTAGCCATATTATGCTTATATGATCGAGAGAACGACAAATACTATACTTATTACTCTTATTATTATCAATCTAACTCATTTTATTAACCATATTATGCTAATATGATCGATAGAACGACAATTACTATACTTATTACTCTTATTATTATGAATCTAACTCATATTATTAGCCATATTATGCTGATATGATCGATAGAACGACATTCACTATACTTATTACACTCACTATTATCAATCTAACTCATATTATTAACCATATTATGCATATATGATCGATAGAACGACAATTACTATACTTATTACTCTTATTATTATCAATCTAACTCATATTATTAACCATATTGTGCTTATATGAGCGATAGAACGACAATTACTATATTTATTACACTCACTATTATCAATCTAACTCATATTATTAACCATATTGTGCTTATATGATCGATAGAACGACAATTACTATACTTATTACCCTTATTATTATCAATCTAACTCATATTATTAGCCATATTATGCTTATATGATCGATAGAATGAGAATTACTATACTCACTCCTCTTAGTATTATCAATCTAACTCATATTATTAGCCATATTATGCTTATATGATCGAGAGAACGACAAATACTATACTTATTACTCTTATTATTATCAATCTAACTCATTTTATTAACCATATTATGCTAATATGATCGACAGAACGACAATTACTATACTTATTACACTCACTATTATCAATCTAACTCATATTATTAACCATATTATGCAGATATGATCGATAGCACGACATTTACTATACTTATTACTCTTGTTATTATCAACCTAACTCATATTATTAGCCATATTATGCTTATATGATCGATAGAACGACAATACTATACTTATTATTCTTATTTTTATCAACCCAACTCATATTATTCGCCATATTATGCTTAAATGATCGATAGAACGACAATTACTATACTTATTACTCTTATTTTTATGAATCTTACTCATATTATTAGCCATATTATGCTTATATGACCGATAGAACTACAATTACTATACTCATTACTCTTATTATTATCAATCCAACTCATATTATTACCCACATTATGCTGATATGATCGATAGAACGACATTCACTATACTTATTACACTCACTATTATAAATCTAACTCATATTATTAACCATATTATGCAGATATGATCGATAGAACGACAATTACTATACTTATTACTCTTATTATTATCATTCTAACTCATATTATTAACCATATTATGCAGATATGATCGATAGCACGACATTTACTATACTTATTACTCTTGTTATTATCAACCTAACTCATATTATTAGCCATATTATGCTTATATGATCGATAGAACGACAATACTATACTTATTATTCTTATTTTTATCAACCCAACTCATATTATTAGCCATATTGTGCTTATATGAGCGATAGAACGACAATTACTATATTTATTACACTCACTGTTATCAATCTAACTCATATTATTAACCATATTATGCAGATATGATCGATAGAACGACAATTACTCTACTCATTACTCTTATTATTATCAATCTAACTCATGCTATTAGCCATATTATGGTTATATGATCGATATAACGACAATTACTATACTTATTATTCTTATTTTTATCAACCCAACTCATATTATTAGCCATATTATGCTTATATGATCGATAGAACTACAATTACTATACTCATTACTCTTATTATTATCAATCCAACTCATATTATTACCCATATTATGCTGATATGATCGATAGAACGACATTCACTATACTTATTACACTCACTATTATAAATCTAACTCATATTATTAACCATATTATGCAGATATGATCGATAGAACGACAATTACTATACTTATTACACTTATTATTATCAATCTAACTCATATTATTAGCCCTATTATGCTTATATGATCTATAGAACGACAATTACTATACTTATTACTCTTATTATTATCAATCTAACTCATATTATTAGCCATATTATGCTTATATGATCGAGAGAACGACAATTACTATACTTATTACCCTTATTATTATCAATCTAACTCATATTATTAGCCATATTATGCTTATATGATCGATAGAATGAGAATTACTATACTCACTACTCTTAGTATTATCACTCTAACTCATATTATTAGCCATATTATGCTTATATGATCGATAGAACGACAATTGCTATACTTATTACTCTTATTATTATGAATCTAACTCATATTATTAGCCATATTATGCTGATATGATCGATAGAACGACATTCACTATACTTATTACACTCACTATTATCAATCTAACTCATATTATTAACCATATTATGCATATATGATCGATAGAACGACAATTACTATACTTATTACTCTTATTATTATCAATCTAACTCATATTATTAACCATATTGTGCTTATATGATCGATAGAACGACAATTACTATACTTATTACTCTTATTATTATGAATCTGACTCATATTATTAGCCACATTATGCTTATATGATCGATAGAACTACTATTACTATACTCATTACTCTTATTATTATCAATCCAACTCATATTATTACCCATATTATGCTGATATGATCGATAGAACGACATTCACTATACTTATTACACTCACTATTATCAATCTAACTCATATTATTAACCATATTATGCAGATATGATCGATAGAACGACAATTACTATACTTATTACTCTTATTATTATCATTCTAACTCATATTATTAACCATATTATGCAGATATGATCGATAGAACTACAATTACTATACTCATTACTCCTATTATTATCAATCTAACTCATATTATTAGCCATATTATGCTAATATGATCGATAGAACGACAATTACTATACTCACTCCTCTTAGTATTATCAATCTAACTCATATTATTAACCATATTGTGCTTATATGAGCGATAGAGCGACAATTACTATATTTATTACACTCACTATTATCAATCTAACTCATATTATTAACCATATTATGCGGATATGATCGATAGAACGACAATTACTATACTCATTACTCTTATTATTATCAATCTAACTCATATTATTAGCCATATTGTGCTTATATGAGCGATAGAACGACAATTACTATATTTATTACACTCACTATTATCAATCTAACTCATATTATTAACCATATTATGCAGATATGATCGATAGAACGACAATTACTATACTTATGACTCTTATTATTATCAATCTAACTTATATTATTAGCCATATTGTGCTTATATGATCGATAGAACGACAAATACTATACTTAATACTCTTATTATTATGAATCTGACTCATATTATTAGCCACATTATGCTTATGTGATCGATAGAACTACAATTACTATACTCATTACTCTTATTATTATCAATCCAACTCATATTATTACCCATATTATGCTGATATGTTCGATAGAACGACATTCACTATACTTATTACACTCACCATTATCAATCTAACTCATATTATTAACCATATTATGCAGATATGATCGATAGAACGACAATTACTATACTTATTACTCTTATTATTATCATTCTAACTCATATTATTAACCATATTATGGAGATATGATCGATAGAACTACAATTACTATACTCATTACTCTTATTATTATCAATCTAACTCATATTATTAGCCATATTATGCTTACATGATCGATAGAACGACAATTACTATACTCACTCCTCTTAGTATTATCAATCTAACTCATATTATTAGCCATATTATGCTTATATGATCGAGAGAACGACAATTACTATACTTATTACCCTTATTATTATCAATCTAACTCATATTATTAGCCATATTATGCTTATATGATCGATAGAATGAGAATTACTATACTCACTACTCTAAGTATTATCACTCTAACTCATATTATTAGCCATATTATGCTTATATGATCGATAGAACGACAATTACTATACTTATTACTCTTATTATTATGAATCTAACTCATATTATTAGCCATATTATGCTGATATGATCGATAGAACGACATTCACTATACTTATTACACTCACTATTATCAATCTAACTCATATTATTAACCATATTATGCATATATGATCGATAGAACGACAATTACTATACTTATTACTCTTATTATTATCAATCTAACTCATATTATTAACCATATTGTGCTTATATGAGCGATAGAACGACAATTACTATATTTATTACACTCACTATTATCAATCTAACTCATATTATTAACCATATTGTGCTTATATGATCGATAGAACGACAATTACTATACTCACTCCTCTTAGTATTATCAATCTAACTCATATTATTAACCATATTGTGCTTATATGAGCGATAGAGCGACAATTACTATATTTATTACACTCACTATTATCAATCTAACTCATATTATTAACCATATTATGCGGATATGATCGATAGAACGACAATTACTATACTCATTACTCTTATTATTATCAATCTAACTCATATTATTAGCCATATTGTGCTTATATGAGCGATAGAACGACAATTACTATATTTATTACACTCACTATTATCAATCTAACTCATATTATTAACCATATTATGCAGATATGATCGATAGAACGACAATTACTATACTTATGACTCTTATTATTATCAATCTAACTTATATTATTAGCCATATTGTGCTTATATGATCGATAGAACGACAAATACTATACTTAATACTCTTATTATTATCAATCTAACTCATTTTATTAACCATATTATGCTAATATGATCGACAGAACGACAATTACTATACTTAATACTCTTATTATTATCAATCTAACTCATTTTATTAACCATATTATGCTAATATGATCGACAGAACGACAATTACTATACTTATTACACTCACTATTATCAATCTAACTCATATTATTAACCATATTATGCAGATATGATCGATAGCACGACATTTACTATACTTATTACTCTTATTATTACCAATCTAACTCATATTATTAGCCATATTGTGCTTATATGATCGATAGAACGACAATTACTATACTTATTACTCTTATTATTATGAATCTTACTCATATTATTAGCCATATTATGCTTATATGATCGATAGAATGAGAATTACTATACTCACTCCTCTTAGTATTATCAATCTAACTCATATTATTAGCCATATTATGCTTATATGATCGAGAGAACGACAAATACTATACTTATTACTCTTATTATTATCAATCTAACTCATTTTATTAACCATATTATGCTAATATGATCGACAGAACGACAATTACTATACTTATTACACTCACTATTATCAATCTAACTCATATTATTAACCATATTATGCAGATATGATCGATAGCACGACATTTACTATACTTATTACTCTTGTTATTATCAACCTAACTCATATTATTAGCCATATTATGCTTATATGATCGATAGAACGACAATACTATACTTATTATTCTTATTTTTATCAACCCAACTCATATTATTCGCCATATTATGCTTAAATGATCGATAGAACGACAATTACTATACTTATTACTCTTATTATTATGAATCTTACTCATATTATTAGCCATATTATGCTTATATGACCGATAGAACTACAATTACTATACTCATTACTCTTATTATTATCAATCCAACTCATATTATTACCCACATTATGCTGATATGATCGATAGAACGACATTCACTATACTTATTACACTCACTATTATAAATCTAACTCATATTATTAACCATATTATGCAGATATGATCGATAGAACGACAATTACTATACTTATTACTCTTATTATTATCATTCTAACTCATATTATTAACCATATTATGCTTATATGATCGATAGAACGACAATTACTATATTTATTACACTCACTATTATCAATCTAACTCATATTATTAACCATATTATGCAGATATGATCGATAGAACGACAATTACTATACTTATTACACTTATTATTATCAATCTAACTCATATTATTAGCCCTATTATGCTTATATGATCTATAGAACGACAATTACTATACTTATTACTCTTATTATTATCAATCTAACTCATATTATTAGCCATATTGTCCTTATATGAGCGATAGAACGACAATTACTATATTTATTGCACTCACTATTATCAATCTAACTCACATGATAAGCCATATTATGCTTATATGATCGATAGTACGACAATTACTATACTCATTACTCTTATTGTTATCAATCTAACTCATATTATTAACCATATTATGCAGATATGATCGATAGAACGACAATTACTATACTTATTACTCTTATTATTGTAAATCAAACTCATATTATTAGCCATATTATGCTTATATGATCGATAGAACGACAATTACTATACTTATTACTCTTATTATTATGAATCTGACTCATATTATTAGCCACATTATGCTTATATGATCGATAGAACTACAATTACTATACTCATTACTCTTATTATTATCAATCCAACTCATATTATTACCCATATTATGCTGATATGATCGATAGAACGACATTCACTATACTTATTACACTCACTATTATCAATCTAACTCATATTATTAACCATATTATGCAGATATGATCGATAGAACGACAATTACTATACTTATTACTCTTATTATTATCAATCTAACTAATATTATTAGCCATATTATGCTTATATGATCGATAGAACGACAAATACTATACTTATTACTCTTATTATTATCAATCTAACTCATATTATTAACCATATTATGCAGATATGATCGATAGAACTACAATCACTATGCTCATTACTCTTATTATTATCAATCTAACTCGTATTATTAGCCATATTATGCTTATATGATCGATAGAACGACAGTTACTATACTTATTACTCTCATTATTATCAATCTAACATCATATTATTAGCCATATTATGCTTATATGATCGATAGAACGAGAATTACTATACTCACTACTCTTAGTATTATCAATCTAACTCATATTATTAGCCATATTATGCTTATATTGTCGATAGAACGACAATTACTATACTTATTACTGTTATTATTACCAATCTGACTAATATTATTAGCCATATTATGCTTAAATGATCGATAGAACGACAATTACTATACTTATTACTCTTATTATTATCAATCTAACTCATATTATTAGCCATATTATGCTTATATGATCGATAGAACGACAAATACTATACTTATTACTCTTATTATTATCAATCTAACTCATATTATTAACCATATTATGCAGATATGATCGATAGAACTACAATCACTATACTCATTACTCTTATTTTCATCAATCTAACCCATATTATTAGCCATATTATGCTTAAATGATCGATAGAACTACAATTACTATACTCATTACTCTTATTATTATCAATCCTACTCATATTATTACCCATATTATACTGATATGATCGATAGAACGACAATTACTATACTTATTATTCTTATTTTTATCAACCCAACTCATATTATTCGCCATATTATGCTTAAATGATCGATAGAACGACAATTACTATACTTATTACTCTTATTATTATGAATCTAACTCATATTATTAGCCATATTGTGCTTATATGAGCGATAGAACGACAATTACTATATTTATTACACTCACTGTTATCAATCTAACTCATATTATTAACCATATTATGCAGATATGATCGATAGAACGACAATTACTATACTCATTACTCTTATTATTATCAATCTAACTCATGCTATTAGCCATATTATGGTTATATGATCGATATAACGACAATTACTATACTTATTATTCTTATTTTTATCAACCCAACTCATATTATTAGCCATATTATGCTTATATGATCGATAGAACTGCAATTACTATACTCATTACTCTTATTATTATCAATCCAACTCATATTATTACCCATATTATGCTGATATGATCGATAGAACGACATTCACTATACTTATTACACTCACTATTATAAATCTAACTCATATTATTAACCATATTACGCAGATATGATCGATAGAACGACAATTACTATACTTATTACACTTATTATTATCAATCTAACTCATATTATTAGCCCTATTATGCTTATATGATCGATAGAATGAGAATTACTATACTCACTCCTCTTAGTATTATCAATCTAACTCATATTATTAGCCATATTATGCTTATATGATCGAGAGAACGACAAATACTATACTTATTACTCTTATTATTATCAATCTAACTCATTTTATTAACCATATTATGCTAATATGATCGACAGAACGACAATTACTATACTTATTACACTCACTATTATCAATCTAACTCATATTATTAACCATATTATGCAGATATGATCGATAGCACGACATTTACTATACTTATTACTCTTGTTATTATCAACCTAACTCATATTATTAGCCATATTATGCTTATATGATCGATAGAACGACAATACTATACTTATTATTCTTATTTTTATCAACCCAACTCATATTATTCGCCATATTATGCTTAAATGATCGATAGAACGACAATTACTATACTTATTACTCTTATTATTATGAATCTTACTCATATTATTAGCCATATTATGCTTATATGACCGATAGAACTACAATTACTATACTCATTACTCTTATTATTATCAATCCAACTCATATTATTACCCACATTATGCTGATATGATCGATAGAACGACATTCACTATACTTATTACACTCACTATTATAAATCTAACTCATATTATTAACCATATTATGCAGATATGATCGATAGAACGACAATTACTATACTTATTACTCTTATTATTATCATTCTAACTCATATTATTAACCATATTATGCTTATATGATCGATAGAACGACAATTACTATATTTATTACACTCACTATTATCAATCTAACTCATATTATTAACCATATTATGCAGATATGATCGATAGAACGACAATTACTATACTTATTACACTTATTATTATCAATCTAACTCATATTATTAGCCCTATTATGCTTATATGATCTATAGAACGACAATTACTATACTTATTACTCTTATTATTATCAATCTAACTCATATTATTAGCCATATTGTCCTTATATGAGCGATAGAACGACAATTACTATATTTATTGCACTCACTATTATCAATCTAACTCACATGATAAGCCATATTATGCTTATATGATCGATAGTACGACAATTACTATACTCATTACTCTTATTGTTATCAATCTAACTCATATTATTAACCATATTATGCAGATATGATCGATAGAACGACAATTACTATACTTATTACTCTTATTATTATCAATCTAACTCATATTATTAGCCATATTGTGCTTATATGATCGATAGAACGACAATTACTATACTTATTACTCTTATTATTGTAAATCTAACTCATATTATTAGCCATATTATGCTTATATGATCGATAGAACGACAATTACTATACTTATTACTCTTATTATTATGAATCTGACTCATATTATTAGCCACATTATGCTTATATGATCGATAGAACTACAATTACTATACTCATTACTCTTATTATTATCAATCCAACTCATATTATTACCCATATTATGCTGATATGATCGATAGAACGACATTCACTATACTTATTACACTCACTATTATCAATCTAACTCATATTATTAACCATATTATGCAGATATGATCGATAGAACGACAATTACTATACTTATTACTCTTATTATTATCAATCTAACTAATATTATTAGCCATATTATGCTTATATGATCGATAGAACGACAAATACTATACTTATTACTCTTATTATTATCAATCTAACTCATATTATTAACCATATTATGCAGATATGATCGATAGAACTACAATCACTATGCTCATTACTCTTATTATTATCAATCTAACTCGTATTATTAGCCATATTATGCTTATATGATCGATAGAACGACAGTTACTATACTTATTACTCTCATTATTATCAATCTAACATCATATTATTAGCCATATTATGCTTATATGATCGATAGAACGAGAATTACTATACTCACTACTCTTAGTATTATCAATCTAACTCATATTATTAGCCATATTATGCTTATATTGTCGATAGAACGACAATTACTATACCTATTACTGTTATTATTACCAATCTGACTAATATTATTAGCCATATTATGCTTAAATGATCGATAGAACGACAATTACTATACTTATTACTCTTATTATTATCAATCTAACTCATATTATTAGCCATATTATGCTTATATGATCGATAGAACGACAAATACTATACTTATTACTCTTATTATTATCAATCTAACTCATATTATTAACCATATTATGCAGATATGATCGATAGAACTACAATCACTATACTCATTACTCTTATTTTCATCAATCTAACCCATATTATTAGCCATATTATGCTTAAATGATCGATAGAACTACAATTACTATACTCATTACTCTTATTATTATCAATCCTACTCATATTATTACCCATATTATACTGATATGATCGATAGAACGACAATTACTATACTTATTATTCTTATTTTTATCAACCCAACTCATATTATTCGCCATATTATGCTTAAATGATCGATAGAACGACAATTACTATACTTATTACTCTTATTATTATGAATCTAACTCATATTATTAGCCATATTGTGCTTATATGAGCGATAGAACGACAATTACTATATTTATTACACTCACTGTTATCAATCTAACTCATATTATTAACCATATTATGCAGATATGATCGATAGAACGACAATTACTATACTCATTACTCTTATTATTATCAATCTAACTCATGCTATTAGCCATATTATGGTTATATGATCGATATAACGACAATTACTATACTTATTATTCTTATTTTTATCAACCCAACTCATATTATTAGCCATATTATGCTTATATGATCGATAGAACTGCAATTACTATACTCATTACTCTTATTATTATCAATCCAACTCATATTATTACCCATATTATGCTGATATGATCGATAGAACGACATTCACTATACTTATTACACTCACTATTATAAATCTAACTCATATTATTAACCATATTACGCAGATATGATCGATAGAACGACAATTACTATACTTATTACACTTATTATTATCAATCTAACTCACATTATTAGCCCTATTATGCTTATATGATCTATAGAACGACAATTACTATACTTATTACTCTTATTATTATCAATCTAACTCATATTATTAGCCATATTGTGCTTATATGAGCGATAGAACGACAATTACTATATTTATTGCACTCACTATTATCAATCTAACTCACATGATAAGCCATATTATGCTTATATGATCGATAGTACGACAATTACTATACTCATTACTCTTATTGTTGTCAATCTAACTCATATTATTAACCATATTATGCAGATATGATCGATAGAACGACAATTACTATACTTATTACACTTATTATTACCAATCTAACTCATATTATTAGCCATATTATGCTTATATGATCGATAGTACGACAATTACTATACTCATTACTCTTATTTTCATCAATCTAACCCATATTATTAGCCATATTATGCTTAAATGATCGATAGAACTACAATTACTATACTCATTACTCTTATTATTATCAATCCTACTCATATTATTACCCATATTATACTGATATGATCGATAGAACGACAATTACTATACTTATTATTCTTATTTTTATCAACCCAACTCATATTATTCGCCATATTATGCTTAAATGATCGATAGAACGACAATTACTATACTTATTACGCTTATTATTATGAATCTAACTCATATTATTAGCCATATTGTGCTTATATGAGCGATAGAACGACAATTACTATATTTATTACACTCACTGTTATCAATCTAACTCATATTATTAACCATATTATGCAGATATGATCGATAGAACGACAATTACTATACTCATTACTCTTATTATTATCAATCTAACTCATGCTATTAGCCATATTATGGTTATATGATCGATATAACGACAATTACTATACTTATTATTCTTATTTTTATCAACCCAACTCATATTATTAGCCATATTATGCTTATATGATCGATAGAACTGCAATTACTATACTCATTACTCTTATTATTATCAATCCAACTCATATTATTACCCATATTATGCTGATATGATCGATAGAACGACATTCACTATACTTATTACACTCACTATTATAAATCTAACTCATATTATTAACCATATTACGCAGATATGATTGATAGAACGACAATTACTATACTTATTACACTTATTATTATCAATCTAACTCATATTATTAGCCCTATTATGCTTATATGATCTATAGAACGACAATTACTATACTTATTACTCTTATTATTATCAATCTAACTCATATTATTAGCCATATTGTGCTTATATGAGCGATAGAACGACAATTACTATATTTATTGCACTCACTATTATCAATCTAACTCACATGATAAGCCATATTATGCTTATATGATCGATAGTACGACAATTACTATACTCATTACTCTTATTGTTGTCAATCTAACTCATATTATTAACCATATTATGCAGATATGATCGATAGAACGACAATTACTATACTTATTACACTTATTATTACCAATCTAACTCATATTATTAGCCATATTATGCTTATATGATCGATAGTACGACAATTACTATACTCATTGCTCTTATTATTATCAATCTAATTCATATTATTAACCATATTATGCAGATATGATCGATAGAACTACAATTACTATACTCATTACTCTTATTATTATCAATCCAACTCATATTATTACCCATATTATGCTGATATGATCGATAGAACGACATTCACTATACTTATTACACTCACTATTATCAATCTAACTCATATTATTAACCATATTGTGCAGATATGATCGATAGAACGACAATTACTATACTTATTACTCTTATTATTATCATTCTATCTCATATTATTAACCATATTATGCAGATATGATCGATAGAACTACAATTACTATACTCATTACTCTTATTATTATCAATCCAACTCATATTATTACCCATATTATGCTGATATGATCGATAGAACGACATTCACTATACTTATTACACTCACTATTATCAATCTAACTCATATTAATAACCATATTATGCATATATGATCGATAGAACGACAATTACTATACTCATTACTCTTATTATTATCAATCCTACTCATATTATTACCCATATTATGCTGATATGATCGATAGAACGACATTCACTATACTTATTACACTCACTATTATCAATCTAACTCATATTAATAACCATATTATGCATATATGATCGATAGAACGACAATTACTATACTTATTACTCTTAGTATTATCAATCTAACTCATATTATTAGCCATATTATGCTTATATGATCGAGAGAACGACAATTACTATACTTATTACCCTTATTATTATCAATCTAACTCATATTATTAGCCATATTATGCTTATATGATCGATAGAATGAGAATTACTATACTCACTACTCTTAGTATTATCACTCTAACTCATATTATTAGCCATATTATGCTTATATGATCGATTGAACGACAGTTACTATACTTATTACTCTCATTATTATCAATCTAACTCATATTATTAGCCATATTATGCTTATATGATCGATAGAACGAGAATTACTATACTCACTACTCTTAGTGTTATCAATCTAACTCATATTATTAGCCATATTATGCTTATATTGTCGATAGAACGACAATTACTATACTTATTACTGTTATTATTACCAATCTGACTAATATTATTAGCCATATTATGCTTAAATGATCGATAGAACGACAATTACTATACTTATTACTCTTATTATTATCAATCTAACTCATATTATTAGCCATATTATGCTTATATGATCGATAGAACGACAAATACTATACTTATTACTCTTATTATTATCAATCTAACTCATATTATTAACCATATTATGCAGATATGATCGATAGAACTACAATCACTATACTCATTACTCTTATTTTTATCAATCTAACTCATATTACTAGCCATATTATGCTTAAATGATCGATAGAACTACAATTACTATACTCATTACTCTTATTATTATCAATCCTACTCATATTATTACCCATATTATGCTGATATGATCGATAGAACGACATTCACTATACTTATTACACTCACTATTATCAATCTAACTCATATTAATAACCATATTATGCATATATGATCGATAGAACGACAATTACTATACTTATTACTCTTATTATTATCAATCTAACTCATATTATTAACCATATTGTGCTTATATGAGCGACAGAACGACAATTACTATATTTATTACACTCACTATTATCAATCTAACTCATATTATTAACCATATTATGCAGATATGATCGATAGAACTACAATCACTATACTCATTACTCTTATTATTATCAATCTAACTCATGCTATTAGCCATATTATGGTTACATGATCGATATAACGACAATTACTATACTTATTATTCTTATTTTTATCAACCCAACTCATATTATTAGCCATATTATGCTTATATGATCGATAGAACTGCTATTACTATACTCATTACTCTTATTATTATCAATCCAACTCATATTATTAACCATATTATGCTAATATGATCGACAGAACGACAAATACTATACTTATTACACTCACTATTATAAATCTAACACATATTATGAACCATATTATGCAGATATGATCGATAGCACGACATTTACTATACTTATTACTCTTGTTATTATCAACCTAACTCATATTATTAGCCATATTATGCTTATATGATCGATAGAACGACAATACTATACTTATTATTCTTATTTTTATCAATCTAACTCATATTATTAACCATATTATGCAGATATGATCGATAGAACTACAATCACTATACTCATTACTCTTATTTTCATCAATCTAACCCATATTATTAGCCATATTATGCTTAAATGATCGATAGAACTACAATTACTATACTCATTACTCTTATTATTATCAATCCTACTCATATTATTACCCATATTATACTGATATGATCGATAGAACGACAATTACTATACTTATTATTCTTATTTTTATCAACCCAACTCATATTATTCGCCATATTATGCTTAAATGATCGATAGAACGACAATTACTATACTTATTACTCTTATTATTATGAATCTAACTCATATTATTAGCCATATTGTGCTTATATGAGCGATAGAACGACAATTACTATATTTATTACACTCACTGTTATCAATCTAACTCATATTATTAACCATATTATGCAGATATGATCGATAGAACGACAATTACTATACTTATTACTGTTATTATTACCAATCTGACTAATATTATTAGCCATATTATGCTTAAATGATCGATAGAACGACAATTACTATACTTATTACTCTTATTATTATCAATCTAACTCATATTATTAGCCATATTATGCTTATATGATCGATAGAACGACAAATACTATACTTATTACTCTTATTATTATCAATCTAACTCATATTATTAACCATATTATGCAGATATGATCGATAGAACTACAATCACTATACTCATTACTCTTATTTTCATCAATCTAACCCATATTATTAGCCATATTATGCTTAAATGATCGATAGAACTACAATTACTATACTCATTACTCTTATTATTATCAATCCTACTCATATTATTACCCATATTATACTGATATGATCGATAGAACGACAATTACTATACTTATTATTCTTATTTTTATCAACCCAACTCATATTATTCGCCATATTATGCTTAAATGATCGATAGAACGACAATTACTATACTTATTACTCTTATTATTATGAATCTAACTCATATTATTAGCCATATTGTGCTTATATGAGCGATAGAACGACAATTACTATATTTATTACACTCACTGTTATCAATCTAACTCATATTATTAACCATATTATGCAGATATGATCGATAGAACGACAATTACTATACTCATTACTCTTATTATTATCAATCTAACTCATGCTATTAGCCATATTATGGTTATATGATCGATATAACGACAATTACTATACTTATTATTCTTATTTTTATCAACCCAACTCATATTATTAGCCATATTATGCTTATATGATCGATAGAACTGCAATTACTATACTCATTACTCTTATTATTATCAATCCAACTCATATTATTACCCATATTATGCTGATATGATCGATAGAACGACATTCACTATACTTATTACACTCACTATTATAAATCTAACTCATATTATTAACCATATTACGCAGATATGATTGATAGAACGACAATTACTATACTTATTACACTTATTATTATCAATCTAACTCATATTATTAGCCCTATTATGCTTATATGATCTATAGAACGACAATTACTATACTTATTACTCTTATTATTATCAATCTAACTCATATTATTAGCCATATTGTGCTTATATGAGCGATAGAACGACAATTACTATATTTATTGCACTCACTATTATCAATCTAACTCACATGATAAGCCATATTATGCTTATATGATCGATAGTACGACAATTACTATACTCATTACTCTTATTGTTGTCAATCTAACTCATATTATTAACCATATTATGCAGATATGATCGATAGAACGACAATTACTATACTTATTACACTTATTATTACCAATCTAACTCATATTATTAGCCATATTATGCTTATATGATCGATAGTACGACAATTACTATACTCATTGCTCTTATTATTATCAATCTAATTCATATTATTAGCCATATTATGCTTATATGATCGATAGAACGACAATTACTATACTTATTACTCTTATTATTATCAATCTAACTCATATTATTAGCCATATTGTGCTTATATGAGCGATAGAGCGACAATTACTATATTTATTACACTCACTATTATCAATCTAACTCATATTATTAACCATATTATGCCGATATGATCGATAGAACGACAATTACTATACTCATTACTCTTATTATTATCAATCTAACCCATGCTATTAGCCATATTATGGTTATATGATCGATATAACGACAATTACTATACTTATTACTCTTATTATTATCAATCTAACTCATATTATTAACCATATTATGCAGATATGATCGATAGAACGACAATTACTATACTTATGACTCTTATTATTATCAATCTAACTTATATTATTAGCCATATTGTGCTTATATGATCGATAGAACGACAAGTACTATACTTATTACTCTTATTATTATCAATCTACCTCATTTTATTAACCATATTATGCTAATATGATCGACAGAACGACAAATACTATACTTATTACACTCACTATTATCAATCTAACTCATATTATGAACCATATTATGCAGATATGATCGATAGCACGACATTTACTATACTTATTACTCTTGTTATTATCAACCTAACTCATATTATTAGCCATATTATGCTTATATGATCGATAGAACGACAATACTATACTTATTATTCTTATTTTTATCAACCCAACTCATATTATTCGCCATATTATGCTTAAATGATCGATAGAACGACAATTACTATACTTATTACTCTTATTATTATGAATCTTACTCATATTATTAGCCATATTATGCTTATATGATCGATAGAACTACAATTACTATACTCATTACTCTTATTATTATCAATCCAACTCATATTATTACCCACATTATGCTGATATGATCGATAGAACGACATTCACTATACTTATTACACTCACTATTATAAATCTAACTCATATTATTAACCATATTGTGCTTATATGATCGATAGAACGACAATTACTATACTTATTACTCTTATTATTGTAAATCTAACTCATATTATTAGCCATATTATGCTTATATGATCGATAGAACGACAATTACTATACTTATTACTCTTATTATTATGAATCTGACTCATATTATTAGCCACATTATGCTTATATGATCGATAGAACTACAATTACTATACTCATTACTCTTATTATTATCAATCCAACTCATATTATTACCCATATTATGCTGATATGATCGATAGAACGACATTCACTATACTTATTACACTCACTATTATCAATCTAACTCATATTATTAACCATATTATGCAGATATGATCGATAGAACGACAATTACTATACTTATTACTCTTATTATTATCATTCTATCTCATATTATTAACCATATTATGCAGATATGATCGATAGAACTACAATTACTATACTCATTACTCTTATTATTATCAATCTAACTCATATTATTAGCCATATTATGCTTATATTATCGATAGAACGACAATTACTATACTCACTCCTCTTAGTATTATCAATCTAACTCATATTATTAGCCATATTATGCTTATATGATCGAGAGAACGACAATTACTATACTTATTACCCTTATTATTATCAATCTAACTCATATTATTAGCCATATTATGCTTATATGATCGATAGAATGAGAATTACTATACTCACTACTCTTAGTATTATCACTCTAACTCATATTATTAGCCATATTATGCTTATATGATCGATAGAACGACAGTTACTATACTTATTACTCTCATTATTATCAATCTAACTCATATTATTAGCCATATTATGCTTACATGATCGATAGAACGAGAATTACTATACTCACTACTCTTAGTATTATCAATCTAACTCATATTATTAGCCATATTATGCTGATATGATCGATAGAACGACATTCACTATACTTATTACACTCACTATTATCAATCTAACTCATATTATTAGCCATATTATGCTTATATGATCGATAGAACGACAATTACTATACTTATTACTCTTATTATTATGAATCTGACTCATATTATTAGCCACATTATGCTTATATGATCGATAGAACTACAATTACTATACTCATTACTCCTATTATTATCAATCCAACTCATATTATTACCCATATTATGCTGATATGATCGATAGAACGACATTCACTATACTTATTACACTTATTATTATCAATCTAACTCATATTATTAGCCCTATTATGCTTATATGATCTATAGAACGACAATTACTATACTTATTACTCTTATTATTATCAATCTAACTCATATTATTAGCCATATTGTGCTTATATGAGCGATAGAACGACAATTACTATATTTATTGCACTCACTATTATCAATCTAACTCACATGATAAGCCATATTATGCTTATATGATCGATAGTACGACAATTACTATACTCATTACTCTTATTGTTATCAATCTAACTCATATTATTAACCATATTATGCAGATATGATCGATAGAACGACAATTACTATACTTATTACTCTTATTATTATCAATCTAACTCATATTATTAGCCATATTGTGCTTATATGATCGATAGAACGACAATTACTATACTTATTACTCTTATTATTGTAAATCTAACTCATATTATTAGCCATATTATGCTTATATGATTGATAGAACGACAATTACTATACTTATTACTCTTATTATTATGAATCTGACTCATATTATTAGCCACATTATGCTTATATGATCGATAGAACTACAATTACTATACTCATTACTCTTATTATTATCAATCCAACTCATATTATTACCCATATTATGCTGATATGATCGATAGAACGACATTCACTATACTTATTACACTCACTATTATCAATCTAACTCATATTATTAACCATATTGTGCAGATATGATCGATAGAACGACAATTACTATACTTATTACTCTTATTATTATCATTCTATCTCATATTATTAACCATATTATGCAGATATGATCGATAGAACTACAATTACTATACTCATTACTCTTATTATTATCAATCTAACTCATATTATTAGCCATATTATGCTTATATTATCGATAGAACGACAATTACTATACTCACTCCTCTTAGTATTATCAATCTAACTCATATTATTAGCCATATTATGCTTATATGATCGAGAGAACGACAATTACTATACTTATTACCCTTATTATTATCAATCTAACTCATATTATTGGCCATATTATGCTTATATGATCGATAGAATGAGAATTACTATACTCACTACTCTTAGTATTATCACTCTAACTCATATTATTAGGCATATTATGCTTATATGATCGATTGAACGACAGTTACTATACTTATTACTCTCATTATTATCAATCTAACTCATATTATTAGCCATATTATGCTTATATGATCGATAGAACGAGAATTACTATACTCACTACTCTTAGTGTTATCAATCTAACTCATATTATTAGCCATATTATGCTTATATTGTCGATAGAACGACAATTACTATACTTATTACTGTTATTATTACCAATCTGACTAATATTATTAGCCATATTATGCTTAAATGATCGATAGAACGACAATTACTATACTTATTACTCTTATTATTATCAATCTAACTCATATTATTAGCCATATTATGCTTATATGATCGATAGAACGACAAATACTATACTTATTACTCTTATTATTATCAATCTAACTCATATTATTAACCATATTATGCAGATATGATCGATAGAACTACAATCACTATACTCATTACTCTTATTTTTATCAATCTAACTCATATTACTAGCCATATTATGCTTAAATGATCGATAGAACTACAATTACTATACTCATTACTCTTATTATTATCAATCCTACTCATATTATTACCCATATTATGCTGATATGATCGATAGAACGACATTCACTATACTTATTACACTCACTATTATCAATCTAACTCATATTAATAACCATATTATGCATATATGATCGATAGAACGACAATTACTATACTTATTACTCTTATTATTATCAATCTAACTCATATTATTAACCATATTGTGCTTATATGAGCGACAGAACGACAATTACTATATTTATTACACTCACTATTATCAATCTAACTCATATTATTAACCATATTATGCAGATATGATCGATAGAACTACAATCACTATACTCATTACTCTTATTATTATCAATCTAACTCATGCTATTAGCCATATTATGGTTACATGATCGATATAACGACAATTACTATACTTATTATTCTTATTTTTATCAACCCAACTCATATTATTAGCCATATTATGCTTATATGATCGATAGAACTGCTATTACTATACTCATTACTCTTATTATTATCAATCCAACTCATATTATTAACCATATTATGCTAATATGATCGACAGAACGACAAATACTATACTTATTACACTCACTATTATAAATCTAACACATATTATGAACCATATTATGCAGATATGATCGATAGCACGACATTTACTATACTTATTACTCTTGTTATTATCAACCTAACTCATATTATTAGCCATATTATGCTTATATGATCGATAGAACGACAATACTATACTTATTATTCTTATTTTTATCAATCTAACTCATATTATTAACCATATTATGCAGATATGATCGATAGAACTACAATCACTATACTCATTACTCTTATTTTCATCAATCTAACCCATATTATTAGCCATATTATGCTTAAATGATCGATAGAACTACAATTACTATACTCATTACTCTTATTATTATCAATCCTACTCATATTATTACCCATATTATACTGATATGATCGATAGAACGACAATTACTATACTTATTATTCTTATTTTTATCAACCCAACTCATATTATTAGCCATATTATGCTTATATGATCGATAGAACGACAGTTACTATACTTATTACTCTCATTATTATCAATCTAACTCATATTATTAGCCATATTATGCTTACATGATCGATAGAACGAGAATTACTATACTCACTACTCTTAGTATTATCAATCTAACTCATATTATTAGCCATATTATGCTGATATGATCGATAGAACGACATTCACTATACTTATTACACTCACTATTATCAATCTAACTCATATTATTAGCCATATTATGCTTATATGATCGATAGAACGACAATTACTATACTTATTACTCTTATTATTATGAATCTGACTCATATTATTAGCCACATTATGCTTATATGATCGATAGAACTACAATTACTATACTCATTACTCCTATTATTATCAATCCAACTCATATTATTACCCATATTATGCTGATATGATCGATAGAACGACATTCACTATACTTATTACACTTATTATTATCAATCTAACTCATATTATTAGCCCTATTATGCTTATATGATCTATAGAACTACAATTACTATACTTATTACTCTTATTATTATCAATCTAACTCATATTATTAGCCATATTGTGCTTATATGAGCGATAGAACGACAATTACTATATTTATTGCACTCACTATTATCAATCTAACTCACATGATAAGCCATATTATGCTTATATGATCGATAGTACGACAATTACTATACTCATTACTCTTATTGTTATCAATCTAACTCATATTATTAACCATATTATGCAGATATGATCGATAGAACGACAATTACTATACTTATTACTCTTATTATTATCAATCTAACTCATATTATTAGCCATATTGTGCTTATATGATCGATAGAACGACAATTACTATACTTATTACTCTTATTATTGTAAATCTAACTCATATTATTAGCCATATTATGCTTATATGATTGATAGAACGACAATTACTATACTTATTACTCTTATTATTATGAATCTGACTCATATTATTAGCCACATTATGCTTATATGATCGATAGAACTACAATTACTATACTCATTACTCTTATTATTATCAATCCAACTCATATTATTACCCATATTATGCTGATATGATCGATAGAACGACATTCACTATACTTATTACACTCACTATTATCAATCTAACTCATATTATTAACCATATTGTGCAGATATGATCGATAGAACGACAATTACTATACTTATTACTCTTATTATTATCATTCTATCTCATATTATTAACCATATTATGCAGATATGATCGATAGAACTACAATTACTATACTCATTACTCTTATTATTATCAATCTAACTCATATTATTAGCCATATTATGCTTATATTATCGATAGAACGACAATTACTATACTCACTCCTCTTAGTATTATCAATCTAACTCATATTATTAGCCATATTATGCTTATATGATCGAGAGAACGACAATTACTATACTTATTACCCTTATTATTATCAATCTAACTCATATTATTAGCCATATTATGGTTATATGATCGATAGAATGAGAATTACTATACTCACTACTCTTAGTATTATCACTCTAACTCATATTATTAGCCATATTATGCTTATATGATCGATTGAACGACAGTTACTATACTTATTACTCTCATTATTATCAATCTAACTCATATTATTAGCCATATTATGCTTATATGATCGATAGAACGAGAATTACTATACTCACTACTCTTAGTGTTATCAATCTAACTCATATTATTAGCCATATTATGCTTATATTGTCGATAGAACGACAATTAAAATACTTATTACTGTTATTATTACCAATCTGACTAATATTATTAGCCATATTATGCTTAAATGATCGATAGAACGACAATTACTATACTTATTACTCTTATTATTATCAATCTAACTCATATTATTAGCCATATTATGCTTATATGATCGATAGAACGACAAATACTATACTTATTACTCTTATTATTATCAATCTAACTCATATTATTAACCATATTATGCAGATATGATCGATAGAACTACAATCACTATACTCATTACTCTTATTTTTATCAATCTAACTCATATTACTAGCCATATTATGCTTAAATGATCGATAGAACTACAATTACTATACTCATTACTCTTATTATTATCAATCCTACTCATATTATTACCCATATTATGCTGATATGATCGATAGAACGACATTCACTATACTTATTACACTCACTATTATCAATCTAACTCATATTAATAACCATATTATGCATATATGATCGATAGAACGACAATTACTATACTTACTACTCTTATTATTATCAATCTAACTCATATTATTAACCATATTGTGCTTATATGAGCGACAGAACGACAATTACTATATTTATTACACTCACTATTATCAATCTAACTCATATTATTAACCATATTATGCAGATATGATCGATAGAACTACAATCACTATACTCATTACTCTTATTATTATAAATCTAACTCATGCTATTAGCCATATTATGGTTACATGATCGATATAACGACAATTACTATACTTATTATTCTTATTTTTATCAACCCAACTCATATTATTAGCCATATTATGCTTATATGATCGATAGAACTGCTATTACTATACTCATTACTCTTATTATTATCAATCCAACTCATATTATTAACCATATTATGCTAATATGATCGACAGAACGACAAATACTATACTTATTACACTCACTATTATCAATCTAACTCATATTATGAACCATATTATGCAGATATGATCGATAGCACGACATTTACTATACTTATTACTCTTGTTATTATCAACCTAACTCATATTATTAGCCATATTATGCTTATATGATCGATAGAACGACAATACTATACTTATTATTCTTATTTTTATCAATCTAACTCATATTATTAACCATATTATGCAGATATGATCGATAGAACTACAATCACTATACTCATTACTCTTATTTTCATCAATCTAACCCATATTATTAGCCATATTATGCTTAAATGATCGATAGAACTACAATTACTATACTCATTACTCTTATTATTATCAATCCTACTCATATTATTACCCATATTATACTGATATGATCGATAGAACGACAATTACTATACTTATTATTCTTATTTTTATCAACCCAACTCATATTATTAGCCATATTATGCTTATATGATCGATAGAACTGCAATTACTATACTCATTACTCTTATTATTATCAATCCAACTCATATTATTACCCATATTATGCTGATATGATCGATAGAACGACATTCACTATACTTATTACACTCACTATTATAAATCTAACTCATATTATTAACCATATTACGCAGATATGATCGATAGAACGACAATTACTATACTTATTACACTTATTATTATCAATCTAACTCATATTATTAGCCCTATTATGCTTATATGATCTATAGAACAACAATTACTATACTTATTACTCTTATTATTATCAATCTAACTCATATTATTAGCCATATTGTGCTTATATGAGCGATAGAACGACAATTACTATATTTATTGCACTCACTATTATCAATCTAACTCACATGATAAGCCATATTATGCTTATATGATCGATAGTACGACAATTACTATACTCATTACTCTTATTGTTGTCAATCTAACTCATATTATTAACCATATTATGCAGATATGATCGATAGAACGACAATTACTATACTTATTACACTTATTATTACCAATCTAACTCATATTATTAGCCATATTATGCTTATATGATCGATAGTACGACAATTACTATACTCATTGCTCTTATTATTATCAATCTAATTCATATTATTAACCATATTATGCAATTATGATCGATAGAACGACAATTACTATACTTATTACACTTATTATTATCAATCTAAGTCATATTATTAGCCATATTATGCTTATATGATCGATAGAACGACAATTACTATACTTATTACTCTTATTATTATCAATCTAACTCATATTATTAGCCATATTGTGCTTATATGAGCGATAGAACGACAATTACTATATTTATTACACTCACTATTATCAATCTAACTCATATTATTAACCATATTATGCCGATATGATCGATAGAACGACAATTACTATACTCATTACTCTTATTATTATCAATCTAACCCATGCTATTAGCCATATTATGGTTATATGATCGATATAACGACAATTACTATACTTATTACTCTTATTATTATCAATCTAACTCATATTATTAACCATATTATGCAGATATGATCGATAGAACGACAATTACTATACTTATGACTCTTATTATTATCAATCTAACTTATATTATTAGCCATATTGTGCTTATATGATCGATAGAACGACAAGTACTATACTTATTACTCTTATTATTATCAATCTACCTCATTTTATTAACCATATTATGCTAATATGATCGACAGAACGACAAATACTATACTTATTACACTCACTATTATCAATCTAACTCATATTATGAACCATATTATGCAGATATGATTGATAGCACGACATTTACTATACTTATTACTCTTATTATTACCAATCTAACTAATATTATTAGCCATATTGTGCTTATATGATCGATAGAACGACAATTACTATACTTATTACTCTTATTATTATAAATCTAACTCATATTATTAGCCATATTATGCTTATATGATCGATAGAACGACAATTACTATACTTATTACTCTTATTATTATCATTCTAACTCATATTATTAACCATATTATGGAGATATGATCGATAGAACTACAATTACTATACTCATTACTCTTATTATTATCAATCTAACTCATATTATTAGCCATATTATGCTTACATGATCGATAGAACGACAATTACTATACTCACTCCTCTTAGTATTATCAATCTAACTCATATTATTAGCCATATTATGCTGATATGATCGATAGAACGACATTCACTATACTTATTACACTCACTATTATCAATCTAACTCATATTAATAACCATATTATGCATATATGATCGATAGAACGACAATTACTATACTTATTACTCTTAGTATTATCAATCTAACTCATATTATTAGCCATATTATGCTTATATGATCGAGAGAACGACAATTACTATACTTATTACCCTTATTATTATCAATCTAACTCATATTATTAGCCATATTATGCTTATATGATCGATAGAATGAGAATTACTATACTCACTACTCTTAGTATTATCACTCTAACTCATATTATTAGCCATATTATGCTTATATGATCGATTGAACGACAGTTACTATACTTATTACTCTCATTATTATCAATCTAACTCATATTATTAGCCATATTATGCTTATATGATCGATAGAACGAGAATTACTATACCCACTACTCTTAGTGTTATCAATCTAACTCATATTATTAGCCATATTATGCTTATATTGTCGATAGAACGACAATTACTATACTTATTACTGTTATTATTACCAATCTGACTAATATTATTAGCCATATTATGCTTAAATGATCGATAGAACGACAATTACTATACTTATTACTCTTATTATTATCAATCTAACTCATATTATTAGCCATATTATGCTTATATGATCGATAGAACGACAAATACTATACTTATTACTCTTATTATTATCAATCTAACTCATATTATTAACCATATTATGCAGATATGATCGATAGAACTACAATCACTATACTCATTACTCTTATTTTTATCAATCTAACTCATATTACTAGCCATATTATGCTTAAATGATCGATAGAACTACAATTACTATACTCATTACTCTTATTATTATCAATCCTACTCATATTATTACCCATATTATGCTGATATGATCGATAGAACGACATTCACTATACTTATTACACTCACTATTATCAATCTAACTCATATTAATAACCATATTATGCATATATGATCGATAGAACGACAATTACTATATTTATTACACTCACTATTATCAATCTAACTCATATTATTAACCATATTATGCAGATATGATCGATAGAACTACAATCACTATACTCATTACTCTTATTATTATCAATCTAACTCATGCTATTAGCCATATTATGGTTACATGATCGATATAACGACAATTACTATACTTATTATTCTTATTTTTATCAACCCAACTCATATTATTAGCCATATTATGCTTATATGATCGATAGAACTGCTATTACTATACTCATTACTCTTATTATTATCAATCCAACTCATATTATTAACCATATTATGCTAATATGATCGACAGAACGACAAATACTATACTTATTACACTCACTATTATAAATCTAACACATATTATGAACCATATTATGCAGATATGATCGATAGCACGACATTTACTATACTTATTACTCTTGTTATTATCAACCTAACTCATATTATTAGCCATATTATGCTTATATGATCGATAGAACGACAATACTATACTTATTATTCTTATTTTTATCAATCTAACTCATATTATTAACCATATTATGCAGATATGATCGATAGAACTACAATCACTATACTCATTACTCTTATTTTCATCAATCTAACCCATATTATTAGCCATATTATGCTTAAATGATCGATAGAACTACAATTACTATACTCATTACTCTTATTATTATCAATCCTACTCATATTATTACCCATATTATACTGATATGATCGATAGAACGACAATTACTATACTTATTATTCTTATTTTTATCAACCCAACTCATATTATTCGCCATATTATGCTTAAATGATCGATAGAACGACAATTACTATACTTATTACTCTTATTATTATGAATCTAACTCATATTATTAGCCATATTGTGCTTATATGAGCGATAGAACGACAATTACTATATTTATTACACTCACTGTTATCAATCTAACTCATATTATTAACCATATTATGCAGATATGATCGATAGAACGACAATTACTATACTTATTACTGTTATTATTACCAATCTGACTAATATTATTAGCCATATTATGCTTAAATGATCGATAGAACGACAATTACTATACTTATTACTCTTATTATTATCAATCTAACTCATATTATTAGCCATATTATGCTTATATGATCGATAGAACGACAAATACTATACTTATTACTCTTATTATTATCAATCTAACTCATATTATTAACCATATTATGCAGATATGATCGATAGAACTACAATCACTATACTCATTACTCTTATTTTCATCAATCTAACCCATATTATTAGCCATATTATGCTTAAATGATCGATAGAACTACAATTACTATACTCATTACTCTTATTATTATCAATCCTACTCATATTATTACCCATATTATACTGATATGATCGATAGAACGACAATTACTATACTTATTATTCTTATTTTTATCAACCCAACTCATATTATTCGCCATATTATGCTTAAATGATCGATAGAACGACAATTACTATACTTATTACTCTTATTATTATGAATCTAACTCATATTATTAGCCATATTGTGCTTATATGAGCGATAGAACGACAATTACTATATTTATTACACTCACTGTTATCAATCTAACTCATATTATTAACCATATTATGCAGATATGATCGATAGAACGACAATTACTATACTCATTACTCTTATTATTATCAATCTAACTCATGCTATTAGCCATATTATGGTTATATGATCGATATAACGACAATTACTATACTTATTATTCTTATTTTTATCAACCCAACTCATATTATTAGCCATATTATGCTTATATGATCGATAGAACTGCAATTACTATACTCATTACTCTTATTATTATCAATCCAACTCATATTATTACCCATATTATGCTGATATGATCGATAGAACGACATTCACTATACTTATTACACTCACTATTATAAATCTAACTCATATTATTAACCATATTACGCAGATATGATTGATAGAACGACAATTACTATACTTATTACACTTATTATTATCAATCTAACTCATATTATTAGCCCTATTATGCTTATATGATCTATAGAACGACAATTACTATACTTATTACTCTTATTATTATCAATCTAACTCATATTATTAGCCATATTGTGCTTATATGAGCGATAGAACGACAATTACTATATTTATTGCACTCACTATTATCAATCTAACTCACATGATAAGCCATATTATGCTTATATGATCGATAGTACGACAATTACTATACTCATTACTCTTATTGTTGTCAATCTAACTCATATTATTAACCATATTATGCAGATATGATCGATAGAACGACAATTACTATACTTATTACACTTATTATTACCAATCTAACTCATATTATTAGCCATATTATGCTTATATGATCGATAGTACGACAATTACTATACTCATTGCTCTTATTATTATCAATCTAATTCATATTATTAGCCATATTATGCTTATATGATCGATAGAACGACAATTACTATACTTATTACTCTTATTATTATCAATCTAACTCATATTATTAGCCATATTGTGCTTATATGAGCGATAGAACGACAATTACTATATTTATTACACTCACTATTATCAATCTAACTCATATTATTAACCATATTATGCCGATATGATCGATAGAACGACAATTACTATACTCATTACTCTTATTATTATCAATCTAACCCATGCTATTAGCCATATTATGGTTATATGATCGATATAACGACAATTACTATACTTATTACTCTTATTATTATCAATCTAACTCATATTATTAACCATATTATGCAGATATGATCGATAGAACGACAATTACTATACTTATGACTCTTATTATTATCAATCTAACTTATATTATTAGCCATATTGTGCTTATATGATCGATAGAACGACAAGTACTATACTTATTACTCTTATTATTATCAATCTACCTCATTTTATTAACCATATTATGCTAATATGATCGACAGAACGACAAATACTATACTTATTACACTCACTATTATCAATCTAACTCATATTATGAACCATATTATGCAGATATGATCGATAGCACGACATTTACTATACTTATTACTCTTGTTATTATCAACCTAACTCATATTATTAGCCATATTATGCTTATATGATCGATAGAACGACAATACTATACTTATTATTCTTATTTTTATCAACCCAACTCATATTATTCGCCATATTATGCTTAAATGATCGATAGAACGACAATTACTATACTTATTACTCTTATTATTATGAATCTTACTCATATTATTAGCCATATTATGCTTATATGATCGATAGAACTACAATTACTATACTCATTACTCTTATTATTATCAATCCAACTCATATTATTACCCACATTATGCTGATATGATCGATAGAACGACATTCACTATACTTATTACACTCACTATTATAAATCTAACTCATATTATTAACCATATTGTGCTTATATGATCGATAGAACGACAATTACTATACTTATTACTCTTATTATTGTAAATCTAACTCATATTATTAGCCATATTATGCTTATATGATCGATAGAACGACAATTACTATACTTATTACTCTTATTATTATGAATCTGACTCATATTATTAGCCACATTATGCTTATATGATCGATAGAACTACAATTACTATACTCATTACTCTTATTATTATCAATCCAACTCATATTATTACCCATATTATGCTGATATGATCGATAGAACGACATTCACTATACTTATTACACTCACTATTATCAATCTAACTCATATTATTAACCATATTATGCAGATATGATCGATAGAACGACAATTACTATACTTATTACTCTTATTATTATCATTCTATCTCATATTATTAACCATATTATGCAGATATGATCGATAGAACTACAATTACTATACTCATTACTCTTATTATTATCAATCTAACTCATATTATTAGCCATATTATGCTTATATTATCGATAGAACGACAATTACTATACTCACTCCTCTTAGTATTATCAATCTAACTCATATTATTAGCCATATTATGCTTATATGATCGAGAGAACGACAATTACTATACTTATTACCCTTATTATTATCAATCTAACTCATATTATTAGCCATATTATGCTTATATGATCGATAGAATGAGAATTACTATACTCACTACTCTTAGTATTATCACTCTAACTCATATTATTAGCCATATTATGCTTATATGATCGATAGAACGACAGTTACTATACTTATTACTCTCATTATTATCAATCTAACTCATATTATTAGCCATATTATGCTTACATGATCGATAGAACGAGAATTACTATACTCACTACTCTTAGTATTATCAATCTAACTCATATTATTAGCCATATTATGCTGATATGATCGATAGAACGACATTCACTATACTTATTACACTCACTATTATCAATCTAACTCATATTATTAGCCATATTATGCTTATATGATCGATAGAACGACAATTACTATACTTATTACTCTTATTATTATGAATCTGACTCATATTATTAGCCACATTATGCTTATATGATCGATAGAACTACAATTACTATACTCATTACTCCTATTATTATCAATCCAACTCATATTATTACCCATATTATGCTGATATGATCGATAGAACGACATTCACTATACTTATTACACTTATTATTATCAATCTAACTCATATTATTAGCCCTATTATGCTTATATGATCTATAGAACGACAATTACTATACTTATTACTCTTATTGTTATCAATCTAACTCATATTATTAGCCATATTGTGCTTATATGAGCGATAGAACGACAATTACTATATTTATTGCACTCACTATTATCAATCTAACTCACATGATAAGCCATATTATGCTTATATGATCGATAGTACGACAATTACTATACTCATTACTCTTATTGTTATCAATCTAACTCATATTATTAACCATATTATGCAGATATGATCGATAGAACGACAATTACTATACTTATTACTCTTATTATTATCAATCTAACTCATATTATTAGCCATATTGTGCTTATATGATCGATAGAACGACAATTACTATACTTATTACTCTTATTATTGTAAATCTAACTCATATTATTAGCCATATTATGCTTATATGATTGATAGAACGACAATTACTATACTTATTACTCTTATTATTATGAATCTGACTCATATTATTAGCCACATTATGCTTATATGATCGATAGAACTACAATTACTATACTCATTACTCTTATTATTATCAATCCAACTCATATTATTACCCATATTATGCTGATATGATCGATAGAACGACATTCACTATACTTATTACACTCACTATTATCAATCTAACTCATATTATTAACCATATTGTGCAGATATGATCGATAGAACGACAATTACTATACTTATTACTCTTATTATTATCATTCTATCTCATATTATTAACCATATTATGCAGATATGATCGATAGAACTACAATTACTATACTCATTACTCTTATTATTATCAATCTAACTCATATTATTAGCCATATTATGCTTATATTATCGATAGAACGACAATTACTATACTCACTCCTCTTAGTATTATCA
>NW_027474101.1:0-44033 GCF_050947335.1 Megachile rotundata | reverse complement strand
ATCGATCATATAAGCATAATATGGCTAATATTATGAGTTAGATTGATAACAATAAGAGTAATAAGTATAGAAATTGTCGTTCTCTCGATCATATCTGCATAATATGGTTAATAATATGAGTTAGATTGATAATAGTGAGTGTAATAAGTATAGTAATTGTCGTTCTGTCGATCATATAAGCATAATATGGCTAATAATATGAGTTAGATTGATAATAATAAGAGTAATGAGTATAGTAATTGTCGTTCTATCGATCATATAAGCATAATATGCCTAATAATATGTGTTAGATTGATAATAATAAGAGTAATAAGTGTAGTAATTGTCGTTCTATCGATCATATAAACATAATATCGCTAATAATATGAGTTAGATTGATAATAATAAGAGTAATAAGTATAGTAATTGTCGTTCTATCGATCATATTTGCATAATATGGTTAATAATATAAGTTAGATTGATAATAGTGAGTGTAACAAGTATAGTAATTGTCGTTCTATCGATCATATAAGCATAACATGGTTAATAATATGAGTTAGATTGATAAAAATAAGAGTAGTAAGTATAGTAATTGTCGTTCTATCGATCATATAAGCATAATATGGCTAATAATATGAGTTAGATTGATAAAAATAAGAATAATAAGTATAGTAATTGTCGTTCTATCGATCATATAAGCATAATATGGCTAATAATATGAGTTAGATTGATAATAATAAGAGTAATAAGTATAGTAATTGTCGTTCTATCGATCATATTTGCATAATATGGTTAATAATATAAGTTAGATTGATAATAGTGAGTGTAACAAGTATAGTAATTGTCGTTCTATCGATCATATAAGCATAACATGGTTAATAATATGAGTTAGATTGATAAAAATAAGAGTAGTAAGTATAGTAATTGTCGTTCTATCGATCATATAAGCATAATATGGCTAATAGTATGAGTTAGGTTGATAATAATAAGAGTAATAAGTATAGTAATTGTCGTTCTATCGATCATATAAGCATAATATGGCTAATATTATGAGTTAGATTGATAACAATAAGAGTAATAAGTATAGAAATTGTCGTTCTCTCGATCATATCTGCATAATATGGTTAATAATATGAGTTAGATTGATAATAGTGAGTGTAATAAGTATAGTAATTGTCGTTCTGTCGATCATATAAGCATAATATGGCTAATAATATGAGTTAGATTGATAAAAATAAGAATAATAAGTATAGTAATTGTCGTTCTATCGATCATATAAGCATAATATGGCTAATAATATGAGTTAGATTGATAATAATAAGAGTAATAAGTATAGAAATTGTCGTACTATCGATCATATTTGCATAATATGGTTAATAATATGAGTTAGATTGATAATAGTGAGTGTAACAAGTATAGTAATTGTCGTTCTATCGATCATATAAGCATAACATGGTTAATAATATGAGTTAGATTGATAAAAATAAGAGTAGTAAGTATAGTAATTGTCGTTCTATCGATCATATAAGCATAATATGGCTAATAATATGAGTTAGATTGATAACAATAAGAGTAATAAGTATAGAAATTGTCGTTCTCTCGATCATATCTGCATAATATGGTTAATAATATGAGTTAGATTGATAATAGTGAGTGTAATAAGTATAGTAATTGTCGTTCTGTCGATCATATAAGCATAATATGGCTAATAATTTGAGTTAGATTGATAATAATAAGAGTAATGAGTATAGTAATTGTCGTTCTATCGATCATATAAGCATAATATGCCTAATAATATGTGTTAGATTGATAATAATAAGAGTAATAAGTGTAGTAATTGTCGTTCTATCGATCACTTAAGCATAATATGGCTAATAATATGAGTTAGATTGATAAAAATAAGAGTAATATGTATAGTAATTGTCGTTCTATTGATCACATAAGCATAATATGGCTAGTAATATGAGTTCGATTGATAATAATAAAAGTAATAGGTATAGTAATTGTCGTTCTATCGATCATATAAGCATAATATCGCTAATAATATGAGTTAGATTGATAATAATAAGAGTAATAAATATAGTAATTGTCGTTCTATCGATCATATTTGCATAATATGGTTAATAATATAAGGTAGATTGATAATAGTGAGTGTAACAAGTATAGTAATTGTCGTTCTATCGATCACATAAGCATAATATGGCTAATAATATGAGTTAGATTGATAATAATAAGAGTAATAAGTATAGTAATGGTCGTTGTTTCGATCACATAAGCATAATATGGCTAGTAATATGAGTTCGATTGATAATAATAAAAGTAATAGGTATAGTAATTGTCGTTCTATCGATCATATAAGCATAATATCGCTAATAATATGAGTTAGATTGATAATAATAAGAGTAATAAGTATAGTAATTGTCGTTCTATCGATCATATTTGCATAATATGGTTAATAATATAAGGTAGATTGATAATAGTGAGTGTAACAAGTATAGTAATTGTCGTTCTGTCGATCATATAAGCATAATATGGCTAATAATATGAGTTAGATTGATAATAATAAGAGTAGTGAGTATAGTAATTGTCGTTCTATCGATCATATAAGCATAATATGGCTAATAATATGTGTTACGTTGATAATAATAAGAGTAATAAGTAAAGTAATTGTCGTTCTATCGATCATATTTGCATAATATGGTTAATAATATGAGTTAGATTGATAACAGTGAGTGTAATAGGTATAGTAATTGTCGTTCTGTACATCATATAAGCATAATATGGCTAATAATATGAGTTAGATTGATAATAGTGAATGTAATAAGTATAGTAATTGTCGTTCTGTCGATCATATAAGCATAATATCGCTAATAATATGAGTTAGATGGATAATAATAAGAGTAATAAGTATAGTAATTGTCGTTCTATCGATCACATAAGCATAATATGGCTAATAATATGAGTTAGATTGATAATAATAAGAGTAGTAAGTATAGTAATGGTCGTTGTATCGATCACATAAGCATAATATGGCTAATAATATGAGTTAGATTGATAACAATAAGAGTAATAGGTATAGTAATTGTCGTGCTATCGATCATATAAGCATAATATGGCTAATAATATGAGTTAGATTGATAATGATGAGAGTAATAAGTATGGTAATTGTCGTTCTATCGATCATATCTGCATAATATGGTTAATAATATGAGTTAGATTGATAACAGTGAGTGTAATAGGTATAGTAATTGTCGTTCTGTCGATCATATAAGCATAATATGGCTAATAATATGAGTTAGATTGATAATAATAAGAGTAGTGAGTATAGTAATTGTCGTTCTATCGATCATATAAGCATAACATGGCTAATAATATGTGTTACGTTGATAATAATAAGAGTAATAAGTAAAGTAATTGTCGTTCTATCGATCATATTTGCATAATATGGTTAATAATATGAGTTAGATTGATAACAGTGAGTGTAATAGGTATAGTAATTGTCGTTCTGTACATCATATAAGCATAATATGGCTAATAATATGAGTTAGATTGATAATAGTGAGTGTAATAAGTATAGTAATTGTTGTTCTGCCGATCATATAAGCATAATATCGCTAATAATATGAGTTAGATGGATAATAATAAGAGTAGTAAGTATAGTAATTGTCGTTCTATCGATCACTTAAGCATAATATTTCTAATAATATGAGTTAGATTGATAATAATGAGAGTAATGAGTATAGTAATTGTCGTTCTATCGGTCATATAGCCATAATGTGGCTAATAATATGAGTTAGATTGATAATAATAAGAGTAATGAGTATAGTAATTGTCGTCCTATCGATCATATACGCATAATATGGCTAATAATATGAGTTAGATTGATAAGAATAAGAGTAATAAGTATAGTAATTGTCGTCCTATCAATCATATAAGCATAATATGGCTAATAATATGAGTTAGATTGATAATAATAAGAGTAGTAAGTATAGTAATTCTCGTTCTATCGGTCATATAACCATAATATGTCTAATAATATGAGATAGATTGATAATAATAGGAGTAATAAGTATAGTAATTGACGTTCTATCGGTCATATAAGCACAATATGGCTAATAATATGAGTTAGATTGATAATAATAAGAGTAATGAGTATAGTAATTGTCGTCCTATCGATCATATAAGCATTATATGGCTAGTAATATGAGTTAGATTTATATTAATAAGAGTAATAAGTATAGTAATTGTCGTCCTATCGATCATATAAGCATAATGTGTCTAATAATGTGAGTTAGATTGATAATAATAAGACTAATGAGTATAGAAATTGTCGTCCTATCGATCATATAAGCATAATATGGCTAATAATATGAGTTAGATTGATAAGAATAAGAGTAATAAGTATAGTAATTGTCGTTCCATCGGTCATATAACCATAATATGGCTAATAATATGAGTTAGATTGATAATAATAAGAGTAGTGAGTATAGTAATTGTCGTTCTATCGATCCTATAAGCATAATATGGCTAATAATATGTGTTACGTTGATAATAATAAGAGTAATAAGTATAGTAATTGTCGTTCTATCGATCATATAAGCATAATATGGCTAATATTATGAGTTAGATTGATAACAATAAGAGTAATAAGTATAGAAATTGTCGTTCTCTCGATCATATCTGCATAATATGGTTAATAATATGAGTTAGATTGATAATAGTGAGTGTAATAAGTATAGTAATTGTCGTTCTGTCGATCATATAAGCATAATATGGCTAATAATATGAGTTAGATTGATAATAATAAGAGTAATGAGTATAGTAATTGTCGTTCTATCGATCATATAAGCATAATATGCCTAATAATATGTGTTAGATTGATAATAATAAGAGTAATAAGTGTAGTAATTGTCGTTCTATCGATCATATAAACATAATATCGCTAATAATATGAGTTAGATTGATAATAATAAGAGTAATAAGTATAGTAATTGTCGTTCTATCGATCATATTTGCATAATATGGTTAATAATATAAGTTAGATTGATAATAGTGAGTGTAACAAGTATAGTAATTGTCGTTCTATCGATCATATAAGCATAACATGGTTAATAATATGAGTTAGATTGATAAAAATAAGAGTAGTAAGTATAGTAATTGTCGTTCTATCGATCATATAAGCATAATATGGCTAATAATATGAGTTAGGTTGATAATAATAAGAGTAATAAGTATAGTAATTGTCGTTCTATCGATCATATAAGCATAATATGGCTAATATTATGAGTTAGATTGATAACAATAAGAGTAATAAGTATAGAAATTGTCGTTCTCTCGATCATATCTGCATAATATGGTTAATAATATGAGTTAGATTGATAATAGTGAGTGTAATAAGTATAGTAATTGTCGTTCTATCGATCATATAAGCATAATATGGCTAATAATATGAGTTAGATTGATAATAATAAGAGTAATAAGTATAGAAATTGTCGTTCTATCGATCATATTTGCATAATATGGTTAATAATATGAGTTAGATTGATAATAGTGAGTGTAACAAGTATAGTAATTGTCGTTCTATCGATCATATAAGCATAACATGGTTAATAATATGAGTTAGATTGATAAAAATAAGAGTAGTAAGTATAGTAATTGTCGTTCTATCGATCATATAAGCATAATATGGCTAATAATATGAGTTAGATTGATAACAGTAAGAGTAATAAGTATAGAAATTGTCGTTCTCTCGATCATATCTGCATAATATGGTTAATAATATGAGTTAGATTGATAATAGTGAGTGTAATAAGTATAGTAATTGTCGTTCTGTCGATCATATAAGCATAATATGGCTAATAATTTGAGTTAGATTGATAATAATAAGAGTAATGAGTATAGTAATTGTCGTTCTATCGATCATATAAGCATAATATGCCTAATAATATGTGTTAGATTGATAATAATAAGAGTAATAAGTGTAGTAATAGTCGTTCTATCGATCACTTAAGCATAATATGGCTAATAATATGAGTTAGATTGATAAAAATAAGAGTAATATGTATAGTAATTGTCGTTCTATTGATCACATAAGCATAATATGGCTAGTAATATGAGTTCGATTGATAATAATAAAAGTAATAGGTATAGTAATTGTCGTTCTATCGATCATATAAGCATAATATCGCTAATAATATGAGTTAGATTGATAATAATAAGAGTAATAAGTATAGTAATTGTCGTTCTATCGATCATATTTGCATAATATGGTTAATAATATAAGGTAGTTTGATAATAGTGAGTGTAACAAGTATAGTAATTGTCGTTCTATCGATCACATAAGCATAATATGGCTAATAATATGAGTTAGATTGATAACAATAAGAGTAATAGGTATAGTAATTATCGTGCTATCGATCATATAAGTATAATATGGTTAATAATATGAGTTAGATTGATAATAATAAGAGTAATAAGTATAGTAATTGTCGTTCTATCGATCATATCTGCATAATATGGTTAATAATATGAGTTAGATAGATAATAGTGAGTGTAATAAGTATAGTAATTGTCGTTCTGTCGATCATATAAGCATAATATGGCTAATAATATGAGTTAGATTGATAATAATAAGAGTAGTGAGTATAGTAATTGTCGTTCTATCGATCATATAAGCATAATATGGCTAATAATATGTGTTACGTTGATAATAATAAAAGTAATAAGTAAAGTAATTGTCGTTCTATCGATCATATTTGCATAATATGGTTAATAATATGAGTTAGATTGATAACAGTGAGTGTAATAGGTATAGTAATTGTCGTTCTGTACATCATATAAGCATAATATGGCTAATAATATGAGTTAGATTGATAATAGTGAATGTAATAAGTATAGTAATTGTCGTTCTGTCGATCATATAAGCATAATATCGCTAATAATATGAGTTAGATGGATAATAATAAGAGTAATAAGTATAGTAATTGTCGTTCTATCGATCACATAAGCATAATATGGCTAATAATATGAGTTAGATTGATAATAATAAGAGTAGTAAGTATAGTAATGGTCGTTGTATCGATCACATAAGCATAATATGGCTAATAATATGAGTTAGATTGATAACAATAAGAGTAATAGGTATAGTAATTGTCGTGCTATCGATCATATAAGTATAATATGGTTAATAATATGAGTTAGATTGATAATAATAAGAGTAATAAGTATAGTAATTGTCGTTCTATCGATCATATCTGCATAATATGGTTAATAATATGAGTTAGATTGATAATAGTGAGTGTAATAAGTATAGTAATTGTCGTTCTGTCGATCATATAAGCATAATATGGCTAATAATATGAGTTAGATTGATAATAATAAGAGTAGTGAGTATAGTAATTGTCGTTCTATCGATCATATAAGCATAATATGGCTAATAATATGTGTTACGTTGATAATAATAAAAGTAATAAGTAAAGTAATTGTCGTTCTATCGATCATATTTGCATAATATGGTTAATAATATGAGTTAGATTGATAACAGTGAGTGTAATAGGTATAGTAATTGTCGTTCTGTACATCATATAAGCATAATATGGCTAATAATATGAGTTAGATTGATAATAGTGAATGTAATAAGTATAGTAATTGTCGTTCTGTCGATCATATAAGCATAATATCGCTAATAATATGAGTTAGATGGATAATAATAAGAGTAATAAGTATAGTAATTGTCGTTCTATCGATCACATAAGCATAATATGGCTAATAATATGAGTTAGATTGATAATAATAAGAGTAGTAAGTATAGTAATGGTCGTTGTATCGATCACATAAGCATAATATGGCTAATAATATGAGTTAGATTGATAACAATAAGAGTAATAGGTATAGTAATTGTCGTGCTATCGATCATATAAGCATAATATGGCTAATAATATGAGTTAGATTGATAATAATAAGAGTAATGAGTATAGTAATTGTCGTCCTATCGATCATATAAGCATAATATGGCTAATAATATGAGTTCGACTGATAATAATAAGAGTAATAAGCATAGTAATTGTCGTTCTATCGGTCATATACCCATAATATGGCTAATAATATGAGTTAGATTGATAACAATGAGAGTAATAAGTAGAGTAATTGTCGTTCTATCGATCATATAAGCATAATGTGTCTAATAATATGAGTTAGATTGATAATAGTCAGAGTAATAAGTATATTAACTGTCGTTATATCGATCATATAAGCATAATATGGCTAATAATATGAGTTAGATTGATAATAATAAGAGTAATAAGCATAGTAATTGTCGTTCTATCGGTCATATAACCATAGTATGGCTAATAATATGAGTTAGATTGATAATAATAAGAGTAATAAGTATATTAATTGTCGTTATATGCATCATATAAGCATAATATGGCTAATAATATGAGTTAGATTGATAATAATAAGAGTAATGAGTATAGTAATTGTCGTCCTATCGATCATATAAGCATAATATGGCTAATAATATGAGTTAGATTGATATTAATAAGAGTAATGAGTATAGTAATTGTCGTCCTATCGATCATATAAGCATAATATGTCTAATAATATGAGTTAGATTGATAATAATAAGAGTAATAAGTATAGTAATTGTCGTCCTATCGATCATATAAGCATAATATGTCTAATAATATGAGTTAGATTGATAATAATAAGAGTAATAAGTATAGTAATTGACGTTCTATCGGTCATATAACCATAATATGGCTAATAATATGAGTTAGATTGATAATAATGAGAGTAATGAGTATAGTAATTGTCGTCCTATCGATCGTGTAAGCATAATACGGCTAATAATATGAGTTAGATTGATATTAATAAGAGTAATAAGTATAGTAATTGTCGTTCTATCGATCATATAAGCACAATATGGCTAATAATATGAGTTAGATTGATAATAATGAGAGTAATAAGTAAAGTAATTGTCGTTCTATCGATCATATAAGCATAATATGGCTAATAATATGAGTTAGATTGATAATAATAAGAGTAATGAGTATAGTAATTGTCGTCCTATCGATCATATAAGCATAATATGGCTAATAATATGAGTTCGACTGATAATAATAAGAGTAATAAGCATAGTAATTGTCGTTCTATCGGTCATATACCCATAATATGGCTAATAATATGAGTTAGATTGATAATAACGAGAGTAATGAGTATAGTAATTGTCGTCCTATCGATCATATAAGCATAATATGGCTAATAATATGAGTTAGATTGATAACAATGAGAGTAATAAGTAGAGTAATTGTCGTTCTATCGATCATATAAGCATAATGTGTCTAATAATATGAGTTAGATTGATAATAATAAGAGTAATAAGTATATTAATTGTCGTTATATCGATCATATAAGCATAATATGGCTAATAATATGAGTTAGATTGATAATAATAAGAGTAATAAGCATAGTAATTGTCGTTCTATCGGTCATATAACCATAGTATGGCTAATAATATGAGTTAGATTGATTATAATAAGAGTAATGAGTATAGTAATTGTCGTCCTATCGATCATATAAGCATAATATGGCTAATAATATGAGTTAGATTGATAAGAATAAGAGTAATAAGTATAGTAATTGTCGTTCTGTCGGTCATATAACCATAATATGGCTAATAATATGAGTTCGATTGATAAAAATGAGAGTAATAAGTAGAGTAATTGTCGTTCTATCGATCATATAAGCATAATGTGGCTAATAATATGAGTTAGATTGATAATAATGAGAGTAATGAGTATAGTAATTGTCGTCCTATCGATCATATAAGCATAATATGGCTAATAATATGAGGTAGATTGATATTAATAAGAGTAATGAGTATAGTAATTGTCGTTCTATCGATCATATAAGCACAATATGGCTAATAATATGAGTTAGATTGATAATAATGAGAGTAATAAGTATAGTAATTGTCGTTCTATCGATCATATAAGCATAATATGGCTAATTATATGAGTTAGATTGATAATAATGAGAGTAATGAGTATAGTAATTGTCGTTCTATCGGTCATATAACCATAATGTGGCTAATAATATGAGTTAGATTGATAATAATAAGAGTAATGAGTATAGTAATTGTCGTCCTATCGATCATATAAGCATAATATGTCTAATAATATGAGTTAGATTGATAATAATAAGAGTAATAAGTATAGTAATTGTCGTCCTATCGATCATATAAGCATAATATGTCTAATAATATGAGTTAGATTGATAATAATAAGAGTAATAAGTATAGTAATTGACGTTCTATCGGTCATATAACCATAATATGGCTAATAATATGAGTTAGATTGATAATAATGAGAGTAATGAGTATAGTAATTGTCGTCCTATCGATCATGTAAGCATAATACGGCTAATAATATGAGTTAGATTGATATTAATAAGAGTAATAAGTATAGTAATTGTCGTTCTATCAATCATATAAGCACAATATGGCTAATAATATGAGTTAGATTGATAATAATGAGAGTAATAAGTAAAGTAATTTTCGTTCTATCGATCATATAAGCATAATATGGCTAATAATATGAGTTAGATTGATAATAATAAGAGTAATGAGTATAGTAATTGTCGTCCTATCGATCATATAAGCATAATATGGCTAATAATATGAGTTCGACTGATAATAATAAGAGTAATAAGCATAGTAATTGTCGTTCTATCGGTCATATACCATAATATGGCTAATAATATGAGTTAGATTGATAATAACGAGAGTAATGAGTATAGTAATTGTCGTCCTATCGATCATATAAGCATAATATGGCTAATAATATGAGTTAGATTGATAACAATGAGAGTAATAAGTAGAGTAATTGTCGTTCTATCGATCATATAAGCATAATGTGTCTAATAATATGAGTTAGATTGATAATAATAAGAGTAATAAGTATATTAATTGTCGTTATATCGATCATATAAGCATAATATGGCTAATAATATGAGTTAGATTGATAATAATAAGAGTAATAAGCATAGTAATTGTCGTTCTATCGGTCATATAACCATAGTATGGCTAATAATATGAGTTAGATTGATATTAATAAGAGTAATGAGTATAGTAATTGTCGTTCTATCGATCATATAAGCACAATATGGCTAATAATATGAGTTAGATTGATAATAATGAGAGTAATAAGTATAGTAATTGTCGTTCTATCGATCATATAAGCATAATATGGCTATTAATATGAGTTAGATTGATAATAATGAGAGTAATGAGTATAGTAATTCTCGTTCTATCGGTCATATAACCATAATATGTCTAATAATATGCGATAGATTGATAATAATAGGAGTAATAAGTATAGTAATTGACGTTCTATCGGTCATATAAGCACAATATGGCTAATAATATGAGTTAGATTGATAATAATAAGAGTAATGAGTATAGTAATTGTCGTCCTATCGATCATATAAGCATTATATGGCTAATAATATGAGTTAGATTTATATTAATAAAAGTAATAAGTATAGTAATTGTCGTCCTATCGATCATATAAGCATAATGTGTCTAATAATATGAGTTAGATTGATAATAATAAGAGTAATGAGTATAGAAATTGTCGTCCTATCGATCATATAAGCATAATATGGCCAATAATATGAGTTAGATTGATAAGAATAAGAGTAATAAGTATAGTAATTGTCGTTCCATCGGTCATATAACCATAATATGGCTAATAATATGAGTTAGATTGATAACAATGAGAGTAATAAGTAGAGTAATTGTCGTTCTATCGATCATATAAGCATAATATGGCTAATAATATGAGTTAGATTGATAATAATAAGAGAAATAAGCATAGTAATTGTCGTTCTATCGGTCATATAACCATAGTATGGCTAATAATATGAGTTAGATTGATAATAATAAGAGTAATGAGTATAGTAATTGTCGTCCTATCGATCATATAAGCATAATATGGCTAATAATATGAGTTAGATTGATAAGAATAAGAGTAATAAGTATAGTAATTGTCGTTCTGTCGGTCATATAACCATAATATGGCTAATAATATGAGTTCGATTGATAAAAATGAGAGTAATAAGTAGAGTAATTGTCGTTCTATCGATCATATAAGCATAATGTGGCTAATAATATGAGTTAGATTGATAATAATAAGAGTAATAAGTATATTAATTGTCGTTATATGCATCATATAAGCATAATATGGCTAATAATATGAGTTAGATTGATAATAATAAGACTAATGAGTATAGAAATTGTCGTCCTATCGATCATATAAGCATAATATGGCTAATAATATGAGTTAGATTGATAAGAATAAGAGTAATAAGTATAGTAATTGTCGTTCCATCGGTCATATAACCATAATATGGCTAATAATATGAGTTAGATTGATAATAATAAGAGTAATAAGCATAGTAATTGTCGTTCTATCGATCATATAAGCATAATATGGCTAATAATATGAGTTAGATTGATAATAATAAGAGTAATAAGTATATTAATTGTCGTCCTATCGATCATACAAGCATAATATGGCAAATAATATGAGTTAGATTGATAACAATAAGAGTAGTGAGTATAGTAATTGACGTTCTATCGGTCATTTAATCATAATATGGCTAATAATATGAGTTAGATTGATAACAGTGAGTGTAATAAGTATAGTAGTTGTCGTTCTGTCGATCATATAAGCATAATATGGCTAATAATATGAGTTAGATTGATAATAATAAGAGTAGTGAGTATAGTAATTGTCGTTCTATCGATCCTATAAGCATAATATGGCTAATAATATGTGTTACGTTGATAATAATAAGAGTAATAAGTATAGTAATTGTCGTTCTATCGATCATATAAGCATAATATGGCTAATATTATGAGTTAGATTGATAACAATAAGAGTAATAAGTATAGAAATTGTCGTTCTCTCGATCATATCTGCATAATATGGTTAATAATATGAGTTAGATTGATAATAGTGAGTGTAATAAGTATAGTAATTGTCGTTCTGTCGATCATATAAGCATAATATGGCTAATAATATGAGTTAGATTGATAATAATAAGAGTAATGAGTATAGTAATTGTCGTTCTATCGATCATATAAGCATAATATGCCTAATAATATGTGTTAGATTGATAATAATAAGAGTAATAAGTGTAGTAATTGTCGTTCTATCGATCATATAAACATAATATCGCTAATAATATGAGTTAGATTGATAATAATAAGAGTAATAAGTATAGTAATTGTCGTTCTATCGATCATATTTGCATAATATGGTTAATAATATAAGTTAGATTGATAATAGTGAGTGTAACAAGTATAGTAATTGTCGTTCTATCGATCATATAAGCATAACATGGTTAATAATATGAGTTAGATTGATAAAAATAAGAGTAGTAAGTATAGTAATTGTCGTTCTATCGATCATATAAGCATAATATGGCTAATAATATGAGTTAGGTTGATAATAATAAGAGTAATAAGTATAGTAATTGTCGTTCTATCGATCATATAAGCATAATATGGCTAATATTATGAGTTAGATTGATAACAATAAGAGTAATAAGTATAGAAATTGTCGTTCTCTCGATCATATCTGCATAATATGGTTAATAATATGAGTTAGATTGATAATAGTGAGTGTAATAAGTATAGTAATTGTCGTTCTATCGATCATATAAGCATAATATGGCTAATAATATGAGTTAGATTGATAATAATAAGAGTAATAAGTATAGAAATTGTCGTTCTATCGATCATATTTGCATAATATGGTTAATAATATGAGTTAGATTGATAATAGTGAGTGTAACAAGTATAGTAATTGTCGTTCTATCGATCATATAAGCATAACATGGTTAATAATATGAGTTAGATTGATAAAAATAAGAGTAGTAAGTATAGTAATTGTCGTTCTATCGATCATATAAGCATAATATGGCTAATAATATGAGTTAGATTGATAACAGTAAGAGTAATAAGTATAGAAATTGTCGTTCTCTCGATAATATCTGCATAATATGGTTAATAATATGAGTTAGATTGATAATAGTGAGTGTAATAAGTATAGTAATTGTCGTTCTGTCGATCATATAAGCATAATATGGCTAATAATTTGAGTTAGATTGATAATAATAAGAGTAATGAGTATAGTAATTGTCGTTCTATCGATCATATAAGCATAATATGCCTAATAATATGTGTTAGATTGATAATAATAAGAGTAATAAGTGTAGTAATTGTCGTTCTATCGATCACTTAAGCATAATATGGCTAATAATATGAGTTAGATTGATAAAAATAAGAGTAATATGTATAGTAATTGTCGTTCTATTGATCACATAAGCATAATATGGCTAGTAATATGAGTTCGATTGATAATAATAAAAGTAATAGGTATAGTAATTGTCGTTCTATCGATCATATAAGCATAATATCGCTAATAATATGAGTTAGATTGATAATAATAAGAGTAATAAGTATAGTAATTGTCGTTCTATCGATCATATTTGCATAATATGGTTAATAATATAAGGTAGTTTGATAATAGTGAGTGTAACAAGTATAGTAATTGTCGTTCTATCGATCACATAAGCATAATATGGCTAATAATATGAGTTAGATTGATAATAATAAGAGTAATAAGTATAGTAATGGTCGTTGTATCGATCACATAAGCATAATATGGCTAATAATATGAGTTAGATTGATAACAATAAGAGTAATAGGTATAGTAATTATCGTGCTATCGATCATATAAGTATAATATGGTTAATAATATGAGTTAGATTGATAATAATAAGAGTAATAAGTATAGTAATTGTCGTTCTATCGATCATATCTGCATAATATGGTTAATAATATGAGTTAGATTGATAATAGTGAGTGTAATAAGTATAGTAATTGTCGTTCTGTCGATCATATAAGCATAATATGGCTAATAATATGAGTTAGATTGATAATAATAAGAGTAGTGAGTATAGTAATTGTCGTTCTATCGATCATATAAGCATAATATGGCTAATAATATGTGTTACGTTGATAATAATAAAAGTAATAAGTAAAGTAATTGTCGTTCTATCGATCATATTTGCATAATATGGTTAATAATATGAGTTAGATTGATAACAGTGAGTGTAATAGGTATAGTAATTGTCGTTCTGTACATCATATAAGCATAATATGGCTAATAATATGAGTTAGATTGATAATAGTGAATGTAATAAGTATAGTAATTGTCGTTCTGTCGATCATATAAGCATAATATCGCTAATAATATGAGTTAGATGGATAATAATAAGAGTAATAAGTATAGTAATTGTCGTTCTATCGATCACATAAGCATAATATGGCTAATAATATGAGTTAGATTGATAATAATAAGAGTAGTAAGTATAGTAATGGTCGTTGTATCGATCACATAAGCATAATATGGCTAATAATATGAGTTAGATTGATAACAATAAGAGTAATAGGTATAGTAATTGTCGTGCTATCGATCATATAAGCATAATATGGCTAATAATATGAGTTAGATTGATAATAATAAGAGTAATGAGTATAGTAATTGTCGTCCTATCGATCATATAAGCATAATATGGCTAATAATATGAGTTCGACTGATAATAATAAGAGTAATAAGCATAGTAATTGTCGTTCTATCGGTCATATACCCATAATATGGCTAATAATATGAGTTAGATTGATAACAATGAGAGTAATAAGTAGAGTAATTGTCGTTCTATCGATCATATAAGCATAATGTGTCTAATAATATGAGTTAGATTGATAATAATCAGAGTAATAAGTATATTAACTGTCGTTATATCGATCATATAAGCATAATATGGCTAATAATATGAGTTAGATTGATAATAATAAGAGTAATAAGCATAGTAATTGTCGTTCTATCGGTCATATAACCATAGTATGGCTAATAATATGAGTTAGATTGATAATAATAAGAGTAATAAGTATATTAATTGTCGTTATATGCATCATATAAGCATAATATGGCTAATAATATGAGTTAGATTGATAATAATAAGAGTAATGAGTATAGTAATTGTCGTCCTATCGATCATATAAGCATAATATGGCTAATAATATGAGTTAGATTGATATTAATAAGAGTAATGAGTATAGTAATTGTCGTCCTATCGATCATATAAGCATAATAGGTCTAATAATATGAGTTAGATTGATAATAATAAGAGCAATAAGTATAGTAATTGTCGTCCTATCGATCATATAAGCATAATATGTCTAATAATATGAGTTAGATTGATAATAATAAGAGTAATAAGTATAGTAATTGACGTTCTATCGGTCATATAACCATAATATGGCTAATAATATGAGTTAGATTGATAATAATGAGAGTAATGAGTATAGTAATTGTCGTCCTATCGATCGTGTAAGCATATTACGGCTAATAATATGAGTTAGATTGATATTAATAAGAGTAATAAGTATAGTAATTGTCGTTCTATCGATCATATAAGCACAATATGGCTAATAATATGAGTTAGATTGATAATAATGAGAGTAATAAGTAAAGTAATTGTCGTTCTATCGATCATATAAGCATAATATGGCTAATAATATGAGTTAGATTGATAATAATAAGAGTAATGAGTATAGTAATTGTCGTCCTATCGATCATATAAGCATAATATGGCTAATAATATGAGTTCGACTGATAATAATAAGAGTAATAAGCATAGTAATTGTCGTTCTATCGGTCATATACCCATAATATGGCTAATAATATGAGTTAGATTGATAATAACGAGAGTAATGAGTATAGTAATTGTCGTCCTATCGATCATATAAGCATAATATGGCTAATAATATGAGTTAGATTGATAACAATGAGAGTAATAAGTAGAGTAATTGTCGTTCTATCGATCATATAAGCATAATGTGTCTAATAATATGAGTTAGATTGATAATAATAAGAGTAATAAGTATATTAATTGTCGTTATATCGATCATATAAGCATAATATGGCTAATAATATGAGTTAGATTGATAATAATAAGAGTAATAAGCATAGTAATTGTCGTTCTATCGGTCATATAACCATAGTATGGCTAATAATATGAGTTAGATTGATTATAATAAGAGTAATGAGTATAGTAATTGTCGTCCTATCGATCATATAAGCATAATATGGCTAATAATATGAGTTAGATTGATAAGAATAAGAGTAATAAGTATAGTAATTGTCGTTCTGTCGGTCATATAACCATAATATGGCTAATAATATGAGTTCGATTGATAAAAATGAGAGTAATAAGTAGAGTAATTGTCGTTCTATCGATCATATAAGCATAATGTGGCTAATAATATGAGTTAGATTGATAATAATGAGAGTAATGAGTATAGTAATTGTCGTCCTATCGATCATATAAGCATAATATGGCTAATAATATGAGGTAGATTGATATTAATAAGAGTAATGAGTATAGTAATTGTCGTTCTATCGATCATATAAGCACAATATGGCTAATAATATGAGTTAGATTGATAATAATGAGAGTAATAAGTATAGTAATTGTCGTTCTATCGATCATATAAGCATAATATGGCTAATTATATGAGTTAGATTGATAATAATGAGAGTAATGAGTATAGTAATTGTCGTTCTATCGGTCATATAACCATAATGTGGCTAATAATATGAGTTAGATTGATAATAATAAGAGTAATGAGTATAGTAATTGTCGTCCTATCGATCATATAAGCATAATATGTCTAATAATATGAGTTAGATTGATAATAATAAGAGTAATAAGTATAGTAATTGTCGTCCTATCGATCATATAAGCATAATATGTCTAATAATATGAGTTAGATTGATAATAATAAGAGTAATAAGTATAGTAATTGACGTTCTATCGGTCATATAACCATAATATGGCTAATAATATGAGTTAGATTGATAATAATGAGAGTAATGAGTATAGTAATTGTCGTCCTATCGATCATGTAAGCATAATACGGCTAATAATATGAGTTAGATTGATATTAATAAGAGTAATAAGTATAGTAATTGTCGTTCTATCAATCATATAAGCACAATATGGCTAATAATATGAGTTAGATTGATAATAATGAGAGTAATAAGTAAAGTAATTTTCGTTCTATCGATCATATAAGCATAATATGGCTAATAATATGAGTTAGATTGATAATAATAAGAGTAATGAGTATAGTAATTGTCGTCCTATCGATCATATAAGCATAATATGGCTAATAATATGAGTTCGACTGATAATAATAAGAGTAATAAGCATAGTAATTGTCGTTCTATCGGTCATATACCCATAATATGGCTAATAATATGAGTTAGATTGATAATAACGAGAGTAATGAGTATAGTAATTGTCGTCCTATCGATCATATAAGCATAATATGGCTAATAATATGAGTTAGATTGATAACAATGAGAGTAATAAGTAGAGTAATTGTCGTTCTATCGATCATATAAGCATAATGTGTCTAATAATATGAGTTAGATTGATAATAATAAGAGTAATAAGTATATTAATTGTCGTTATATCGATCATATAAGCATAATATGGCTAATAATATGAGTTAGATTGATAATAATAAGAGTAATAAGCATAGTAATTGTCGTTCTATCGGTCATATAACCATAGTATGGCTAATAATATGAGTTAGATTGATATTAATAAGAGTAATGAGTATAGTAATTGTCGTTCTATCGATCATATAAGCACAATATGGCTAATAATATGAGTTAATTGATAATAATGAGAGTAATAAGTATAGTAATTGTCGTTCTATCGATCATATAAGCATAATATGGCTATTAATATGAGTTAGATTGATAATAATGAGAGTAATGAGTATAGTAATTCTCGTTCTATCGGTCATATAACCATAATATGTCTAATAATATGCGATAGATTGATAATAATAGGAGTAATAAGTATAGTAATTGACGTTCTATCGGTCATATAAGCACAATATGGCTAATAATATGAGTTAGATTGATAATAATAAGAGTAATGAGTATAGTAATTGTCGTCCTATCGATCATATAAGCATTATATGGCTAATAATATGAGTTAGATTTATATTAATAAAAGTAATAAGTATAGTAATTGTCGTCCTATCGATCATATAAGCATAATGTGTCTAATAATATGAGTTAGATTGATAATAATAAGAGTAATGAGTATAGAAATTGTCGTCCTATCGATCATATAAGCATAATATGGCCAATAATATGAGTTAGATTGATAAGAATAAGAGTAATAAGTATAGTAATTGTCGTTCCATCGGTCATATAACCATAATATGGCTAATAATATGAGTTAGATTGATAACAATGAGAGTAATAAGTAGAGTAATTGTCGTTCTATCGATCATATAAGCATAATGTGTCTAATAATATGAGTTAGATTGATAATAATAAGAGTAATAAGTATATTAATTGTCGTTATATCGATCATATAAGCATAATATGGCTAATAATATGAGTTAGATTGATAATAATAAGAGAAATAAGCATAGTAATTGTCGTTCTATCGGTCATATAACCATAGTATGGCTAATAATATGAGTTAGATTGATAATAATAAGAGTAATGAGTATAGTAATTGTCGTCCTATCGATCATATAAGCATAATATGGCTAATAATATGAGTTAGATTGATAAGAATAAGAGTAATAAGTATAGTAATTGTCGTTCTGTCGGTCATATAACCATAATATGGCTAATAATATGAGTTCGATTGATAAAAATGAGAGTAATAAGTAGAGTAATTGTCGTTCTATCGATCATATAAGCATAATGTGGCTAATAATATGAGTTAGATTGATAATAATAAGAGTAATAAGTATATTAATTGTCGTTATATGCATCATATAAGCATAATATGGCTAATAATATGAGTTAGATTGATAATAATAAGAGTAATGAGTATAGTAATTGTCGTCCTATCGATCATATAAGCATAATATGGCTAATAATATGAGTTAGATTGATATTAATAAGAGTAATGAGTATAGTAATTGTCGTTCTATCGATCATATAAGCACAATATGGCTAATAATATGAGTTAGATTGATAATAATGAGAGTAATAAGTATAGTAATTGTCGTTCTATCGATCATATAAGCATAATATGGCTAATAATATGAGTTAGATTGATAATAATGAGAGTAATGAGTATAGTAATTGTCGTTCTATCGGTCATATAACCATAATGTGGCTAATAATATGAGTTAGATTGATAATAATAAGAGTAATGAGTATAGTGATTGTCGTCCTATCGATCATATACGCATAATATGGCTAATAATATGAGTTAGATTGATAAGAATAAGAGTAATAAGTATAGTAATTGTCGTCCTATCGATCATATACGCATAATATGGCTAATAATATGAGTTAGATTGATAACAATAAGAGTAGTAAGTATAGTAATTCTCGTTCTATCGGTCATATAACCATATTATGTCTAATAATATGCGATAGATTGATAATAATAGGAGTAATAAGTATAGTAATTGACGTTCTATCGGTCATATAAGCACAATATGGCTGATAATATGAGTTAGATTGATAATAATAAGAGTAATGAGTATAGTAATTGTCGTCCTATCGATCATATAAGCATTATGTGGCTAATAATATGAGTTAGATTTATATTAATAAGAGTAATAAGTATAGTAATTGTCGTCCTATCGATCATATAAGCATAATGTGTCTAATAATATGAGTTAGATTGATAATAATAAGAGTAATAAGTATATTAATTGTCGTTATATCGATCATATAAGCATAATATGGCTAATAATATGAGTTAGATTGATAATAATAAGAGTAATAAGTATATTAATTGTCGTTATATCGATCATATAAGCATAATATGGCTAATAATATGAGGTAGATTGATAATAATAAGAGTAATGAGTATAGTAATTGTCGTCCTATCGATCATATAAGCATAATATGGCTAATAATATGAGTTAGATTGATAATAATAAGAGTAGTAAGTATAGAAATTCTCGTTCTATCGGTCATTTAACCATAATATGGCTAATAATATGAGTTAGATTGATATTAATAAGAGTAATAAGTATAGTAATTGTCGTTCTATCGATCATATAAGCACAATATGGCTAATAATATGAGTTAGATTGATAATAATGAGAGTAATAAGTGAAGTAATTGTCGTTCTATCGATCATATAAGCATAATATGGCTAATAATATGAGTTAGATTGATAATAATAAGAGTAATGAGTATAGTAATTGTCGTCCTATCGATCATATAAGCATAATATGGCTAATAATATGAGTTCGACTGATAATAATAAGAGTAATAAGCATAGTAATTGTCGTTCTATCGGTCATATACCCATAATATGGCTAATAATATGAGTTAGATTGATAATAATGAGAGTAATGAGTATAGTAATGGTCGTCCTATCGATCATATAAGCACAATATGGCTAATAATATGAGTTAGATTGATAACAATGAGAGTAATAAGTAGAGTAATTGTCGTCCTATCGATCATATAAGCATAATGCGTCTAATAATATGAGTTAGATTGATAATAATAAGAGTAATAAGTATATTAATTGTCGTTATATCGATCATATAAGCATAATATGGCTAATAATATGAGTTAGATTGATAATAATAAGAGTAATAAGTATATTAATTGTCGTTATATCGATCATATAAGCATAATATGGCTAATAATATGAGTTAGATTGATAATAATAAGAGTAATAAGCATAGTAATTGTCGTTCTATCGGTCATATACCCATAATATGGCTAATAATATGAGTTAGATTGATAACAATGAGAGTAATAAGTAGAGTAATTGTCGTTCTATCGATCATATAAGCATAATGTGTCTAATAATATGAGTTAGATTGATAATAATCAGAGTAATAAGTATATTAACTGTCGTTATATCGATCATATAAGCATAATATGGCTAATAATATGAGTTAGATTGATAATAATAAGAGTAATAAGCATAGTAATTGTCGTTCTATCGGTCATATAACCATAGTATGGCTAATAATATGAGTTAGATTGATAATAATAAGAGTAATAAGTATATTAATTGTCGTTATATGCATCATATAAGCATAATATGGCTAATAATATGAGTTAGATTGATAATAATAAGAGTAATGAGTATAGTAATTGTCGTCCTATCGATCATATAAGCATAATATGGCTAATAATATGAGTTAGATTGATATTAACAAGAGTAATGAGTATAGTAATTGTCGTTCTATCGATCATATAAGCACAATATGGCTAATAATATGAGTTAGATTGATAATAATGAGAGTAATAAGTATAGTAATTGTCGTTCTATCGATCATATAAGCATAATATGGCTAATAATATGAGTTAGATTGATAATAATGAGAGTAATGAGTATAGTAATTGTCGTTCTATCGGTCATATAACCATAATGTGGCTAATAATATGAGTTAGATTGATAATAATAAGAGTAATGAGTATAGTAATTGTCGTCCTATCGATCATATAAGCATAATATGTCTAATAATATGAGTGAGATTGATAATAATAAGAGTAATAAGTATAGTAATTGTCGTCCTATCGATCATATAAGCATAATATGTCTAATAATATGAGTTAGATTGATAATAATAAGAGTAATAAGTATAGTAATTGACGTTCTATCGGTCATATAACCATAATATGGCTAATAATATGAGTTAGATTGATAATAATGAGAGTAATGAGTATAGTAATTGTCGTCCTATCGATCATGTAAGCATAATACGGCTAATAATATGAGTTAGATTGATATTAATAAGAGTAATAAGTATAGTAATTGTCGTTCTATCGATCATATAAGCACAATATGGCTAATAATATGAGTTAGATTGATAATAATGAGAGTAATAAGTATATTAATTGTCGTTATATCGATCATATAAGCATAATATGGCTAATAATATGAGTTAGATTGATAATAATAAGAGTAATGAGTATAGTAATTGTCGTCCTATCGATCATATAAGCATAATATGGCTAATAATATGAGTTAGATTGATAACAATGAGAGTAATAAGTAGAGTAATTGTCGTTCTATCGATCATATAAGCATAATGTGTCTAATAATATGAGTTAGATTGATAATAATAAGAGTAGTAAGTATAGTAATGGTCGTTGTATCGATCACATAAGCATAATATGGCTAATAATATGAGTTAGATTGATAACAATAAGAGTAATGAGTATAGTAATTGTCGTCCTATCGATCATATAAGCATAATATGGCTAACAATATGAGTTAGATTGATAATAATAAGAGTAATAAGTAAAGTAATTGTCGTTCTATCGATCATATAAGCATAATATGGCTAATAATATGAGTTAGATTGATAATAATAAGAGTAATGAGTATAGTAATTGTCGTCCTATCGATCATATAAGCATAATATGGCTAATAATATGAGTTCGACTGATAATAATAAGAGTAATAAGCATAGTAATTGTCGTTCTATCGGTCATATACCCATAATATGGCTAATAATATGAGTTAGATTGATAACAATGAGAGTAATAAGTAGAGTAATTGTCGTTCTATCGATCATATAAGCATAATGTGTCTAATAATATGAGTTAGATTGATAATAATCAGAGTAATAAGTATATTAACTGTCGTTATATCGATCATATAAGCATAATATGGCTAATAATATGAGTTAGATTGATAATAATAAGAGTAATAAGCATAGTAATTGTCGTTCTATCGGTCATATAACCATAGTATGGCTAATAATATGAGTTAGATTGATAATAATAAGAGTAATAAGTATATTAATTGTCGTTATATGCATCATATAAGCATAATATGGCTAATAATATGAGTTAGATTGATAATAATAAGAGTAATGAGTATAGTAATTGTCGTCCTATCGATCATATAAGCATAATATGGCTAATAATATGAGTTAGATTGATATTAACAAGAGTAATGAGTATAGTAATTGTCGTTCTATCGATCATATAAGCACAATATGGCTAATAATATGAGTTAGATTGATAATAATGAGAGTAATAAGTATAGTAATTGTCGTTCTATCGATCATATAAGCATAATATGGCTAATAATATGAGTTAGATTGATAATAATGAGAGTAATGAGTATAGTAATTGTCGTTCTATCGGTCATATAACCATAATGTGGCTAATAATATGAGTTAGATTGATAATAATAAGAGTAATGAGTATAGTAATTGTCGTCCTATCGATCATATAAGCATAATATGTCTAATAATATGAGTTAGATTGATAATAATAAGAGTAATAAGTATAGTAATTGTCGTCCTATCGATCATATAAGCATAATATGTCTAATAATATGAGTTAGATTGATAATAATAAGAGTAATAAGTATAGTAATTGACGTTCTATCGGTCATATAACCATAATATGGCTAATAATATGAGTTAGATTGATAATAATGAGAGTAATGAGTATAGTAATTGTCGTCCTATCGATCATGTAAGCATAATACGGCTAATAATATGAGTTAGATTGATATTAATAAGAGTAATAAGTATAGTAATTGTCGTTCTATCGATCATATAAGCACAATATGGCTAATAATATGAGTTAGATTGATAATAATGAGAGTAATAAGTATATTAATTGTCGTTATATCGATCATATAAGCATAATATGGCTAATAATATGAGTTAGATTGATAATAATAAGAGTAATGAGTATAGTAATTGTCGTCCTATCGATCATATAAGCATAATATGGCTAATAATATGAGTTAGATTGATAACAATGAGAGTAATAAGTAGAGTAATTGTCGTTCTATCGATCATATAAGCATAATGTGTCTAATAATATGAGTTAGATTGATAATAATAAGAGTAGTAAGTATAGTAATGGTCGTTGTATCGATCACATAAGCATAATATGGCTAATAATATGAGTTAGATTGATAACAATAAGAGTAATGAGTATAGTAATTGTCGTCCTATCGATCATATAAGCATAATATGGCTAACAATATGAGTTAGATTGATAATAATAAGAGTAATAAGTAAAGTAATTGTCGTTCTATCGATCATATAAGCATAATATGGCTAATAATATGAGTTAGATTGATAATAATAAGAGTAATGAGTATAGTAATTGTCGTCCTATCGATCATATAAGCATAATATGGCTAATAATATGAGTTCGACTGATAATAATAAGAGTAATAAGCATAGTAATTGTCGTTCTATCGGTCATATACCCATAATATGGCTAATAATATGAGTTAGATTGATAACAATGAGAGTAATAAGTAGAGTAATTGTCGTTCTATCGATCATATAAGCATAATGTGTCTAATAATATGAGTTAGATTGATAATAATCAGAGTAATAAGTATATTAACTGTCGTTATATCGATCATATAAGCATAATATGGCTAATAATATGAGTTAGATTGATAATAATAAGAGTAATAAGCATAGTAATTGTCGTTCTATCGGTCATATAACCATAGTATGGCTAATAATATGAGTTAGATTGATAATAATAAGAGTAATAAGTATATTAATTGTCGTTATATGCATCATATAAGCATAATATGGCTAATAATATGAGTTAGATTGATAATAATAAGAGTAATGAGTATAGTAATTGTCGTCCTATCGATCATATAAGCATAATATGGCTAATAATATGAGTTAGATTGATATTAACAAGAGTAATGAGTATAGTAATTGTCGTTCTATCGATCATATAAGCACAATATGGCTAATAATATGAGTTAGATTGATAATAATGAGAGTAATAAGTATAGTAATTGTCGTTCTATCGATCATATAAGCATAATATGGCTAATAATATGAGTTAGATTGATAATAATGAGAGTAATGAGTATAGTAATTGTCGTTCTATCGGTCATATAACCATAATGTGGCTAATAATATGAGTTAGATTGATAATAATAAGAGTAATGAGTATAGTAATTGTCGTCCTATCGATCATATAAGCATAATATGTCTAATAATATGAGTTAGATTGATAATAATAAGAGTAATAAGTATAGTAATTGTCGTCCTATCGATCATATAAGCATAATATGTCTAATAATATGAGTTAGATTGATAATAATAAGAGTAATAAGTATAGTAATTGACGTTCTATCGGTCATATAACCATAATATGGCTAATAATATGAGTTAGATTGATAATAATGAGAGTAATGAGTATAGTAATTGTCGTCCTATCGATCATGTAAGCATAATACGGCTAATAATATGAGTTAGATTGATATTAATAAGAGTAATAAGTATAGTAATTGTCGTTCTATCGATCATATAAGCACAATATGGCTAATAATATGAGTTAGATTGATAATAATGAGAGTAATAAGTAAAGTAATTGTCGTTCTATCGATCATATAAGCATAATATGGCTAATAATATGAGTTAGATTGATAATAATAAGAGTAATGAGTATAGTAATTGTCGTCCTATCGATCATATAAGCATAATATGGCTAATAATATGAGTTCGACTGATAATAATAAGAGTAATAAGCATAGTAATTGTCGTTCTATCGGTCATATACCCATAATATGGCTAATAATATGAGTTAGATTGATAATAACGAGAGTAATGAGTATAGTAATTGTCGTCCTATCGATCATATAAGCATAATATGGCTAATAATATGAGTTAGATTGATAACAATGAGAGTAATAAGTAGAGTAATTGTCGTTCTATCGATCATATAAGCATAATGTGTCTAATAATATGAGTTAGATTGATAATAATAAGAGTAATAAGTATATTAATTGTCGTTATATCGATCATATAAGCATAATATGGCTAATAATATGAGTTAGATTGATAATAATAAGAGTAATAAGCATAGTAATTGTCGTTCTATCGGTCATATAACCATAGTATGGCTAATAATATGAGTTAGATTGATTATAATAAGAGTAATGAGTATAGTAATTGTCGTCCTATCGATCATATAAGCATAATATGGCTAATAATATGAGTTAGATTGATAAGAATAAGAGTAATAAGTATAGTAATTGTCGTTCTGTCGGTCATATAACCATAATATGGCTAATAATATGAGTTCGATTGATAAAAATGAGAGTAATAAGTAGAGTAATTGTCGTTCTATCGATCATATAAGCATAATGTGGCTAATAATATGAGTTAGATTGATAATAATAAGAGTAATGAGTATAGTAATTGTCGTCCTATCGATCATATAAGAATAATATGGCTAATAATATGAGGTAGATTGATATTAATAAGAGTAATGAGTATAGTAATTGTCGTTCTATCGATCATATAAGCACAATATGGCTAATAATATGAGTTAGATTGATATTAATAAGAGTAATGAGTATAGTAATTGTCGTTCTATCGATCATATAAGCACAATATGGCTAATAATATGAGTTAGATTGATAATAATGAGAGTAATAAGTATAGTAATTGTCGTTCTATCGATCATATAAGCATAATATGGCTAATAATATGAGTTAGATTGATAAGAATAAGAGTAATAAGTATAGTAATTGTCGTCCTATCGATCATATAAGCTTAATATGGCTAATAATATGAGTTAGATTGATAACAATAAGAGTAGTAAGTATAGTAATTCTCGTTCTATCGGTCATATAACCATATTATGTCTAATAATATGCGATAGATTGATAATAATAGGAGTAATAAGTATAGTAATTGACGTTCTATCGGTCATATAAGCACAATATGGCTAATAATATGAGTTAGATTGATAATAATAAGAGTAATGAGTATAGTAATTGTCGTCCTATCGATCATATAAGCATTATGTGGCTAATAATATGAGTTAGATTTATATTAATAAGAGTAATAAGTATAGTAATTGTCGTCCTATCGATCATATAAGCATAATGTGTCTAATAATATGAGTTAGATTGATAATAATAAGAGTAATAAGTATATTAATTGTCGTTATATCGGTCATTTAACCATAATATGGCTAATAATATGAGTTAGATTGATATTAATAAGAGTAATAAGTATAGTAATTGTCGTTCTATCGATCATATAAGCACAATATGGCTAATAATATGAGTTAGATTGATAATAATGAGAGTAATAAGTGAAGTAATTGTCGTTCTATCGATCATATAAGCATAATATGGCTAATAATATGAGTTAGATTGATAATAATAAGAGTAATGAGTATAGTAATTGTCGTCCTATCGATCATATAAGCATAATATGGCTAATAATATGAGTTCGACTGATAATAATAAGAGTAATAAGCATAGTAATTGTCGTTCTATCGGTCATATACCCATAATATGGCTAATAATATGAGTTAGATTGATAATAATGAGAGTAATGAGTATAGTAATGGTCGTCCTATCGATCATATAAGCACAATATGGCTAATAATATGAGTTAGATTGATAACAGTGAGAGTAATAAGTAGAGTAATTGTCGTCCTATCGATCATATAAGCATAATGTGTCTAATAATATGAGTTAGATTGATAATAATAAGAGTAATAAGTATATTAATTGTCGTTATATCGATCATATAAGCATAATATGGCTAATAATATGAGTTAGATTGATAATAATAAGAGTAATAAGTATATTAATTGTCGTTATATCGATCATATAAGCATAATATGGCTAATAATATGAGTTAGATTGATAATAATAAGAGTAATGAGTATAGTAATTGTCGTCCTATCGATCATATAAGCATAATATGGCTAATAATATGAGTTAGATTGATAACAATGAGAGTAATAAGTAGAGTAATTGTCGTTCTATCGATCATATAAGCATAATGTGTCTAATAATATGAGTTAGATTGATAATAATAAGAGTAGTAAGTATAGTAATGGTCGTTGTATCGATCACATAAGCATAATATGGCTAATAATATGAGTTAGATTGATAACAATAAGAGTAATGAGTATAGTAATTGTCGTCCTATCGATCATATAAGCATAATATGGCTAACAATATGAGTTAGATTGATAATAATAAGAGTAATAAGTAAAGTAATTGTCGTTCTATCGATCATATAAGCATAATATGGCTAATAATATGAGTTAGATTGATAATAATAAGAGTAATGAGTATAGTAATTGTCGTCCTATCGATCATATAAGCATAATATGGCTAATAATATGAGTTCGACTGATAATAATAAGAGTAATAAGCATAGTAATTGTCGTTCTATCGGTCATATACCCATAATATGGCTAATAATATGAGTTAGATTGATAACAATGAGAGTAATAAGTAGAGTAATTGTCGTTCTATCGATCATATAAGCATAATGTGTCTAATAATATGAGTTAGATTGATAATAATCAGAGTAATAAGTATATTAACTGTCGTTATATCGATCATATAAGCATAATATGGCTAATAATATGAGTTAGATTGATAATAATAAGAGTAATAAGCATAGTAATTGTCGTTCTATCGGTCATATAACCATAGTATGGCTAATAATATGAGTTAGATTGATAATAATAAGAGTAATAAGAATATTAATTGTCGTTATATGCATCATATAAGCATAATATGGCTAATAATATGAGTTAGATTGATAATAATAAGAGTAATGAGTATAGTAATTGTCGTCCTATCGATCATATAAGCATATATGGCTAATAATATGAGTTAGATTGATATTAACAAGAGTAATGAGTATAGTAATTGTCGTTCTATCGATCATATAAGCACAATATGGCTAATAATATGAGTTAGATTGATAATAATGAGAGTAATAAGTATAGTAATTGTCGTTCTATCGGTCATATAACCATAATATGGCTAATAATATGAGTTAGATTGATAATAATGAGAGTAATGAGTATAGTAATTGTCGTCCTATCGATCATGTAAGCATAATACGGCTAATAATATGAGTTAGATTGATATTAATAAGAGTAATGAGTATAGTAATTGTCGTCCTATCGATCATATAAGAATAATATGGCTAATAATATGAGGTAGATTGATATTAATAAGAGTAATGAGTATAGTAATTGTCGTTCTATCGATCATATAAGCACAATATGGCTAATAATATGAGTTAGATTGATAATAATGAGAGTAATAAGTATAGTAATTGTCGTTCTATCGATCATATAAGCATAATATGGCTAATAATATGAGTTAGATTGATAATAATGAGAGTAATGAGTATAGTAATTGTCGTTCTATCGGTCATATAACCATAATGTGGCTAATAATATGAGTTAGATTGATAATAATGAGAGTAATGAGTATAGTAATTGTCGTCCTATCGATCATGTAAGCATAATACGGCTAATATTATGAGTTAGATTGATATTAATAAGAGTAATAAGTATAGTAATTGTCGTTCTATCGATCATATAAGCACAATATGGCTAATAATATGAGTTAGATTGATAATAATGAGAGTAATAAGTAAAGTAATTGTCGTTCTATCGATCATATAAGCATAATATGGCTAATAATATGAGTTAGATTGATAATAATAAGAGTAATGAGTATAGTAATTGTCGTCCTATCGATCATATAAGCATAATATGGCTAATAATATGAGTTCGACTGATAATAATAAGAGTAATAAGCATAGTAATTGTCGTTCTATCGGTCATATACCCATAATATGGCTAATAATATGAGTTAGATTGATAATAACGAGAGTAATGAGTATAGTAATTGTCGTCCTATCGATCATATAAGCATAATATGGCTAATAATATGAGTTAGATTGATAACAATGAGAGTAATAAGTAGAGTAATTGTCGTTCTATCGATCATATAAGCATAATGTGTCTAATAATATGAGTTAGATTGATAATAATAAGAGTAATAAGTATATTAATTGTCGTTATATCGATCATATAAGCATAATATGGCTAATAATATGAGTTAGATTGATAATAATAAGAGTAATAAGTATAGTAATTGTCGTTCTATCGGTCATATAACCATAGTATGGCTAATAATATGAGTTAGATTGATTATAATAAGAGTAATGAGTATAGTAATTGTCGTCCTATCGATCATATAAGCATAATATGGCTAATAATATGAGTTAGATTGATAAGAATAAGAGTAATAAGTATAGTAATTGTCGTTCTGTCGGTCATATAACCATAATATGGCTAATAATATGAGTTCGATTGATAAAAATGAGAGTAATAAGTAGAGTAATTGTCGTTCTATCGATCATATAAGCATAATGTGGCTAATAATATGAGTTAGATTGATAATAATAAGAGTAATGAGTATAGTAATTGTCGTCCTATCGATCATATAAGCATAATATGGCTAATAATATGAGGTAGATTGATATTAATACGAGTAATGAGTATAGTAATTGTCGTTCTATCGATCATATAAGCACAATATGGCTAATAATATGAGTTAGATTGATAATAATGAGAGTAATAAGTATAGTAATTGTCGTTCTATCGGTCATATAAGCACAATATGGCTAATAATATGAGTTAGATTGATAATAATAAGAGTAATGAGTATAGTAATTGTCGTCCTATCGATCATATAAGCATTATGTGGCTAATAATATGAGTTAGATTTATATTAATAAGAGTAATAAGTATAGTAATTGTCGTCCTATCGATCATATAAGCATAATGTGTCTAATAATATGAGTTAGATTGATAATAATAAGAGTAATGAGTATAGAAATTGTCGTCCTATCGATCATATAAGCATAATATGGCTAATAATATGAGTTAGATTGATAAGAATAAGAGTAATAAATATAGTAATTGTCGTTCCATCGGTCATATAACCATAATATGGCTAATAATATGAGTTAGATTGATAACAATGAGAGTAATAAGTAGAGTAATTGTCGGTCTATCGATCATATAAGCATAATGTGTCTAATAATATGAGTTAGATTGATAATAATAAGAGTAATAAGTATATTAATTGTCGTTATATCGATCATATAAGCATAATATGGCTAATAATATGAGTTAGATTGATAATAATAAGAGTAATGAGTATAGTAATTGTCGACCTATCGATCATATAAGCATAATACGGCTAATAATATGAGTTAGATTGATAATAATAAGAGTAGTAAGTATAGTAATTCTCGTTCTATCGGTCATTTAACCATAATATGGCTAATAATATGAGTTAGATTGATATTAATAAGAGTAATAAGTATAGTAATTGTCGTTCTATCGATCATATAAGCACAATACGGCTAATAATATGAGTTAGATTGATAATAATGAGAGTAATAAGTAAAGTAATTGTCGTTCTATCGATCATATAAGCATAATATGGCTAATAATATGAGTTAGATTGATAATAATAAGAGTAATGAGTATAGTAATTGTCGTCCTATCGATCATATAAGCATAATATGGCTAATAATATGAGTTCGACTGATAATAATAATAGTAATAAGCATAGTAATTGTCGTTCTATCGGTCATATACCCATAATATGGCTAATAATATGAGTTAGATTGATAATAATGAGAGTAATGAGTATAGTAATGGTCGTCCTATCGATCATATAAGCATAATATGGCTAATAATATGAGTTAGATTGATAACAATGAGAGTAATAAGTATAGTAATTGTCGTTCCATCGGTCATATAACCATAATATGGCTAATAATATGAGTTAGATTGATAACAATGAGAGTAATAAGTATAGTAATTGTCGTTCCATCGGTCATATAACCATAATATGGCTAATAATATGAGTTAGATTGATAACAATGAGAGTAATAAGTAGAGTAATTGTCGTTCTATCGATCATATAAGCATAATGTGTCTAATAATATGAGTTAGATTGATAATAATAAGAGTAATAAGTATATTAATTGTCGTTATATCGATCATATAAGCATAATATGGCTAATAATATGAGTTAGATTGATAATAATAAGAGTAATAAGTATATTAATTGTCGTTATATCGATCATATAAGCATAATATGGCTAATAATATGAGTTAGATTGATAATAATAAGAGTAATGAGTATAGTAATTGTCGTCCTATCGATCATATAAGCATAATATGGCTAATAATATGAGATAGATTGATAATAATAAGAGTAGTGAGTATAGTAATTCTCGTTCTATCGGTCATTTAACCATAATATGGCTAATAATATGAGTTAGATTGATATTAATAAGAGTAATAAGTATAGTAATTGTCGTTCTATCGATCATATAAGCACAATATGGCTAATAATATGAGTTAGATTGATAATAATGAGAGTAATAAGTGAAGTAATTGTCGTTCTATCGATCATATAAGCATAATATGGCTAATAATATGAGTTAGATTGATAATAATAAGAGTAATGAGTATAGTAATTGTCGTCCTATCGATCATATAAGCATAATATGGCTAATAATATGAGTTCGACTGATAATAATAAGAGTAATAAGCATAGTAATTGTCGTTCTATCGGTCATATACCCATAATATGGCTAATAATATGAATTAGATTGATAATAATGAGAGTAATGAGTATAGTAATGGTCGTCCTATCGATCATATAAGCACAATATGGCTAATAATATGAGTTAGATTGATAACAATGAGAGTAATAAGTAGAGTAATTGTCGTTCTATCGATCATATAAGCATAATGTGTCTAATAATATGAGTTAGATTGATAATAATAAGAGTAATAAGTATATTAATTGTCGTTATATCGATCATATAAGCATAATATGGCTAATAATATGAGTTAGATTGATAATAATAAGAGTAATAAGTATATTAATTGTCGTTATATCGATCATATAAGCATAATATGGCTAATAATATGAGTTAGATTGATAATAATAAGAGTAATGAGTATAGTAATTGTCGTCCTATCGATCATATAAGCATAATATGGCTAATAATATGAGTTAGATTGATAATAATAAGAGTAATGAGTATAGTAATTGTCGTCCTATCGATCATATAAGCATAATATGGCTAATAATATGAGTTCGACTGATAATAATAAGAGTAATAAGCATAGTAATTGTCGTTCTATCGATCATATAAGCATAATATGGCTAATAATATGAGTTAGATTGATAATAATAAGAGTAATAAGCATAGTAATTGTCGTTCTATCGATCATATAAGCATAATGTGGCTAATAACATGAGTCAGATTGATAATAATAAGAGTAATAAGTATATTAATTGTCGTTATATGCATCATATAAGCATAATATGGCTAATAATATGAGTTAGATTGATATTAATAAGAGTAATGAGTATAGTAATTGTCGTTCTTTCGATCATATAAGCACAATATGGCTAATAATATGAGTTAGATTGATAATAATGAGAGTAATAAGTATAGTAATTGTCGTTCTATCGATCATATAAGCATAATATGGCTAATAATATGAGTTAGATTGATAATAATGAGAGTAATGAGTATAGTAATTGTCGTTCTATCGGTCATATAACCATAATGTGGCTAATAATGTGAGTTAGATTGATAATAATAAGAGTAATGAGTATAGTAATTGTCGTCCGATCGATCATATACGCATAATATGGCTAATAATATGAGTTAGATTGATAATAATAAGAGTAGTAAGTATAGTAATTCTCGTTCTATCGGTCATATAACCATAATATGTCTAATAATATGAGATAGATTGATAATAATAGGAGTAATAAGTATAGTAATTGACGTTCTATCGGTCATATAAGCACAATATGGCTAATAATATGAGTTAGATTGATAATAATAAGAGTAATGAGTATAGTAATTGTCGTCCTATCGATCATATAAGCATTATATGGCTAATAATATGAGTTAGATTTATATTAATAAGAGTAATAAGTATAGTAATTGTCGTCCTATCGATCATATAAGCATAATGTGTCTAATAATATGAGTTAGATTGATAATAATAAGAGTAATGAGTATAGAAATTGTCGTCCTATCGATCATATAAGCATAATATGGCTAATAATATGAGTTAGATTGATAATAATAAGAGTAATAAGTATATTAATTGTCGTTATATGCATCATATAAGCATAATATGGCTAATAATATGAGTTAGATTGATAATAATAAGAGTAATGAGTATAGTAATTGTCGTCCTATCGATCATATAAGCATAATATGGCTAATAATATGAGTTAGATTGATATTAATAAGAGTAATGAGTATAGTAATTGTCGTCCTATCGATCATATAAGCATAATATGGCTAATAATATGAGTTAGATTGATAATAATAAGAGTAGTAAGTATAGTAATTCTCGTTCTATCGGTCATATAACCATAATATGTCTAATAATATGAGATAGATTGATAATAATAGGAGTAATAAGTATAGTAATTGACGTTCTATCGGTCATATAAGCACAATATGGCTAATAATATGAGTTAGATTGATAATAATAAGAGTAATAAGCATAGTAATTGTCGTTCTATCGATCACATAAGCATAATATGGCTAATAATATGAGTTAGATTGATAATAATAAGAGTAATAAGTATATTAATTGTCGTCCTATGGATCATATAAGTATATTATGGCTAATAATATGAGTTAGATTCATAATAATAAGAGTAATGAGTATAGTAATTGACGTTCTATCGGTCATATAACCATAATATGGCTAATAATATGAGTTAGATTGATAATAATAAGAGTAATGAGTATAGTAATTGTCGTCCTATCGATCATGTAAGCATAATATGGCTACTAATATGAGTTAGATTGATATTAATAAGAGTAATGAGTATAGTAATTGTCGTTCTATCGATCATATAAGCACAATATGGCTAATAATATGAGTTAGATTGATAATAATGAGAGTAATAAGTATAGTAATTGTCGTTCTATCGATCATAGAAGCATAATATGGCTAATAATATGAGTTAGATTGATAAGAATAAGAGTAATGAGTATAGTAATTGTCGTCCTATCGATCATATAAGCATAATATGGCTAATAATATGAGTTAGATTGATAATAATAAGAGTAGTAAGTATAGTAATTCTCGTTCTATCGGTCATATAACCATAATATGTCTAATAGTATGAGATAGATTGATAATAATAGGAGTAATAAGTATAGTAATTGACGTTCTATCGGTCATATAAGCACAATATGGCTAATAATATGAGTTAGATTGATAATAATAAGAGTAATGAGTATAGTAATTGTCGTTCTATCGATCATATAAGCATAATATGGCTAATAATATGAGTTAGATTGATAATAATAAGAGTAATGAGTACAGTAATTGTCGTCCTATCGATCATGTAAGCATAATATGGCTAATAATATGAGTTAGACTGATAATAATAAGAGTAATAAGCATAGTAATTGTCGTTCTATCGGTCATATACCCATAATATGGCTAATAATATGAGTTAGATTGATAATAATGAGAGTAATGAGTATAGTAATTGTCGTTCTATCGGTCATATAACCATAATATGGCTAATAATATGAGTTAGATTGATAATAATAAGAGTAATGAGTATAGTAATTGTCGTCCTATCGATCATATACGCATAATATGGCTAATAATATGAGTTAGATTGATAAGGATAAGAGTAATAAGTATAGTAATTGTCGTCCTATCGATCATATAAGCATAATATGGCTAATAATATGAGTTAGATTGATAATAATAAGAGTAGTAAGTATAGTAATTCTCGTTCTATCGTTCATATAACCATAATATGTCTAATAATATGAGATAGATTGATATTAATAAGAGTAATGAGTATATTAATTGTCGTTCTATCGGTCATATAACCATAATATGGCTAATAATATGAGCTCGACTGATAAAAATGAGAGTAATAAGTAGAGTAATTGTCGTTCTATCGAACATATAAGCATAATGTGGCTAATAATATGAGTTAGATTGATAATAATAAGAGTAATAAGTATATTAATTGTCGCTATACCGATCATATAAGCATAATATGGCTAATAATATGAGTTAGATTGATAATAATAAGAGTAATGAGTATAGTAATTGTCGTCCTATCGATCATATAAGCATAATATGGCTAATAATATGAGTTCGACTGATAATAATAATAGTAATAAGCATAGTAATTGTCGTTCTATCGGTCATATACCCATAATATGGCTAATAATATGAGTTAGATTGATAATAATGAGAGTAATGAGTATAGTAATGGTCGTCCTATCGATCATATAAGCATAATATGGCTAATAATATGAGTTAGATTGATAACAATGAGAGTAATAAGTATAGTAATTGTCGTTCCATCGGTCATATAACCATAATATGGCTAATAATATGAGTTAGATTGATAACAATGAGAGTAATAAGTAGAGTAATTGTCGTTCTATCGATCATATAAGCATAATGTGTCTAATAATATGAGTTAGATTGATAATAATAAGAGTAATAAGTATATTAATTGTCGTTATATCGATCATATAAGCATAATATGGCTAATAATATGAGTTAGATTGATAATAATAAGAGTAATAAGTATATTAATTGTCGTTATATCGATCATATAAGCATAATATGGCTAATAATATGAGTTAGATTGATAATAATAAGAGTAATGAGTATAGTAATTGTCGTCCTATCGATCATATAAGCATAATATGGCTAATAATATGAGTTAGATTGATAATAATAAGAGTAGTAAGTATAGTAATTCTCGTTCTATCGGTCATTTAACCATAATATGGCTAATAATATCAGTTAGATTGATATTAATAAGAGTAATAAGTATAGTAATTGTCGTTCTATCGATCATATAAGCACAATATGGCTAATAATATGAGTTAGATTGATAATAATGAGAGTAATAAGTAAAGTAATTGTCGTTCTATCGATCATATAAGCATAATATGGCTAATAATATGAGTTAGATTGATAATAATAAGAGTAATGAGTATAGTAATTGTCGTCCTATCGATCATATAAGCATAATATGGCTAATAATATGAGTTCGACTGATAATAATAAGAGTAATAAGCATAGTAATTGTCGTTCTATCGGTCATATACCCATAATATGGCTAATAATATGAGTTAGATTGATAATAATGAGAGTAATGAGTATAGTAATGGTCGTCCTATCGATCATATAAGCATAATATGGCTAATAATATGAGTTAGATTGATATTAATAAGAGTAATAAGTATAGTAATTGTCGTCCTATCGATCATATAAGCATAATATGGCTAATAATATAAGTTAGATTGATAATAATAAGAGTAGTAAGTATAGTAATTCTCGTTCTATCGGTCATATAACCATAATATGTCTAATAATATGAGATAGATTGATAATAATAGGAGGAATAAGTATAGTAATTGACGTTCTATCTGTCATATAAGCACAATATGGCTAATAATATGAGTTAGATTGATAATAATAAGAGTAATGAGTATAGTAATTGTCGTCCTATCGATCATATAAGCATTATATGGCTAATAATATGAGTTAGATTTATATTAATAAGAGTAATAAGTATAGTAATTGTCGTCCTATCGATCATATAAGCATAATGTGTCTAATAATATGAGTTAGATTGATAATAATAAGAGTAATGAGTATAGAAATTGTCGTCCTATCGATCATATAAGCATAATATGGCTAATAATATGAGTTAGATTGATAATAATAAGAGTAATAAGCATAGTAATTGTCGTTCTATCGATCATATAAGCATAATGTGGCTAATAACATGAGTCAGATTGATAATAATAAGAGTAGTAAGTATATTAATTGTCGTTATATGCATCATATAAGCATAATATGGCTAATAATATGAGTTAGATCGATATTAATAAGAGTAATGAGTATAGTAATTGTCGTTCTTTCGATCATATAAGCACAATATGGCTAATAATATGAGTTAGATTGATAATAATGAGAGTAATAAGTATAGTAATTGTCGTTCTATCGATCATATAAGCATAATATGGCTAATAATATGAGTTAGATTGATAATAATAAGAGTAGTAAGTATAGTAATTCTCGTTCTATCGGTCATATAACCATAATATGTCTAATAATATGAGATAGATTGATAATAATAGGAGTAATAAGTATAGTAATTGACGTTCTATCGGTCATATAAGCACAATATGGCTAATAATATGAGTTAGATTGATAATAATAAGAGTAATGAGTATAGTAATTGTCGTCCTATCGATCATATAAGCATTATATGGCTAATAATATGAGTTAGATTTATATTAATAAGAGTAATAAGTATAGTAATTGTCGTCCTATCGATCATATAAGCATAATGTGTCTAATAATATGAGTTAGATTGATAATAATAAGAGTAATGAGTATAGAAATTGTCGTCCTATCGATCATATAAGCATAATATGGCTAATAATATGAGTTAGATTGATAATAATAAGAGTAATAAGCATAGTAATTGTCGTTCTATCGATCATATAAGCATAATGTGGCTAATAACATGAGTCAGATTGATAATAATAAGAGTAATAAGTATATTAATTGTCGTTATATGCATCATATAAGCATAATATGGCTAATAATATGAGTTAGATTGATAATAATAAGAGTAGTAAGTATAGTAATTCTCGTTCTATCGGTCATATAACCATAATATGTCTAATAATATGAGTTAGATTGATAATAATAAGAGTAATGAGTACAGTAATTGTCGTCCTATCGATCATGTAAGCATAATATGGCTAATAATATGAGTTAGACTGATAATAATAAGAGTAATAAGCATAGTAATTGTCTTTCTATCGATCATATAAGCATAATATGGCTAATAATATGAGTTAGATTGATAATAATAAGAGTAATGAGTATAGTAATTGTCGTCCTATCGATCATATAAGCATAATATGGCTAATAATATGAGTTCGACTGATAATAATAAGAGTAATAAGCATAGTAATTGTCGTTCTATCGGTCATATACCCATAATATGGCTAATAATATGAGTTAGATTGATAATAATGAGAGTAATGAGTATAGTAATTGTCGTTCTATCGGTCATATAACCATAATATGGCTAATAATATGAGTTAGATTGATAATAATAAGAGTAATGAGTATAGTAATTGTCGTCCTATCGATCATATACGCATAATATGGCTAATAATATGAGTTAGATTGATAAGGATAAGAGTAATAAGTATAGTAATTGTCGTCCTATCGATCATATAAGCATAATATGGCTAATAATATGAGTTAGATTGATAATAATAAGAGTAGTAAGTATAGTAATTCTCGTTCTATCGTTCATATAACCATAATATGTCTAATAATATGAGATAGATTGATATTAATAAGAGTAATGAGTATAGTAATTGTCGTTCTATCGGTCATATAACCATAATATGGCTAATAATATGAGCTCGACTGATAAAAATGAGAGTAATAAGTAGAGTAATTGTCGTTCTATCGATCATATAAGCATAATGTGGCTAATAATATGAGTTAGATTGATAATAATAAGAGTAATAAGTATATTAATTGTCGCTATACCGATCATATAAGCATAATATGGCTAATAATATGAGTTAGATTGATAATAATAAGAGTAATGAGTATAGTAATTGTCGTCCTATCGATCATATAAGCATAATATGGCTAATAATATGAGTTCGACTGATAATAATAATAGTAATAAGCATAGTAATTGTCGTTCTATCGGTCATATACCCATAATATGGCTAATAATATGAGTTAGATTGATAATAATGAGAGTAATGAGTATAGTAATGGTCGTCCTATCGATCATATAAGCATAATATGGCTAATAATATGAGTTAGATTGATAACAATGAGAGTAATAAGTATAGTAATTGTCGTTCCATCGGTCATATAACCATAATATGGCTAATAATATGAGTTAGATTGATAACAATGAGAGTAATAAGTAGAGTAATTGTCGTTCTATCGATCATATAAGCATAATGTGTCTAATAATATGAGTTAGATTGATAATAATAAGAGTAATAAGTATATTAATTGTCGTTATATCGATCATATAAGCATAATATGGCTAATAATATGAGTTAGATTGATAATAATAAGAGTAATAAGTATATTAATTGTCGTTATATCGATCATATAAGCATAATATGGCTAATAATATGAGTTAGATTGATAATAATAAGAGTAATGAGTATAGTAATTGTCGTCCTATCGATCATATAAGCATAATATGGCTAATAATATGAGTTAGATTGATAATAATAAGAGTAGTAAGTATAGTAATTCTCGTTCTATCGATCATTTAACCATAATATGGCTAATAATATGAGTTAGATTGATATTAATAAGAGTAATAAGTATAGTAATTGTCGTTCTATCGATCATATAAGCACAATATGGCTAATAATATGAGTTAGATTGATAATAATGAGAGTAATAAGTAAAGTAATTGTCGTTCTATCGATCATATAAGCATAATATGGCTAATAATATGAGTTAGATTGATAATAATAAGAGTAATGAGTATAGTAATTGTCGTCCTATCGATCATATAAGCATAATATGGCTAATAATATGAGTTCGACTGATAATAATAAGAGTAATAAGCATAGTAATTGTCGTTCTATCGGTCATATACCCATAATATGGCTAATAATATGAGTTAGATCGATATTAATAAGAGTAATGAGTATAGTAATTGTCGTTCTTTCGATCATATAAGCACAATATGGCTAATAATATGAGTTAGATTGATAATAATGAGAGTAATAAGTATAGTAATTGTCGTTCTATCGATCATATAAGCATAATATGGCTAATAATATGAGTTAGATTGATAATAATAAGAGTAGTAAGTATAGTAATTCTCGTTCTATCGGTCATATAACCATAATATGTCTAATAATATGAGATAGATTGATAATAATAGGAGTAATAAGTATAGTAATTGACGTTCTATCGGTCATATAAGCACAATATGGCTAATAATATGAGTTAGATTGATAATAATAAGAGTAATGAGTATAGTAATTGTCGTCCTATCGATCATATAAGCATTATATGGCTAATAATATGAGTTAGATTTATATTAATAAGAGTAATAAGTATAGTAATTGTCGTCCTATCGATCATATAAGCATAATGTGTCTAATAATATGAGTTAGATTGATAATAATAAGAGTAATGAGTATAGAAATTGTCGTCCTATCGATCATATAAGCATAATATGGCTAATAATATGAGTTAGATTGATAATAATAAGAGTAATAAGCATAGTAATTGTCGTTCTATCGATCATATAAGCATAATGTGGCTAATAACATGAGTCAGATTGATAATAATAAGAGTAATAAGTATATTAATTGTCGTTATATGCATCATATAAGCATAATATGGCTAATAATATGAGTTAGATTGATAATAATAAGAGTAGTAAGTATAGTAATTCTCGTTCTATCGGTCATATAACCATAATATGTCTAATAATATGAGTTAGATTGATAATAATAAGAGTAATGAGTACAGTAATTGTCGTCCTATCGATCATGTAAGCATAATATGGCTAATAATATGAGTTAGACTGATAATAATAAGAGTAATAAGCATAGTAATTGTCTTTCTATCGATCATATAAGCATAATATGGCTAATAATATGAGTTAGATTGATAATAATAAGAGTAATGAGTATAGTAATTGTCGTCCTATCGATCATATAAGCATAATATGGCTAATAATATGAGTTCGACTGATAATAATAAGAGTAATAAGCATAGTAATTGTCGTTCTATCGGTCATATACCCATAATATGGCTAATAATATGAGTTAGATTGATAATAATGAGAGTAATGAGTATAGTAATTGTCGTTCTATCGGTCATATAACCATAATATGGCTAATAATATGAGTTAGATTGATAATAATAAGAGTAATGAGTATAGTAATTGTCGTCCTATCGATCATATACGCATAATATGGCTAATAATATGAGTTAGATTGATAAGGATAAGAGTAATAAGTATAGTAATTGTCGTCCTATCGATCATATAAGCATAATATGGCTAATAATATGAGTTAGATTGATAATAATAAGAGTAGTAAGTATAGTAATTCTCGTTCTATCGTTCATATAACCATAATATGTCTAATAATATGAGATAGATTGATATTAATAAGAGTAATGAGTATAGTAATTGTCGTTCTATCGGTCATATAACCATAATATGGCTAATAATATGAGCTCGACTGATAAAAATGAGAGTAATAAGTAGAGTAATTGTCGTTCTATCGATCATATAAGCATAATGTGGCTAATAATATGAGTTAGATTGATAATAATAAGAGTAATAAGTATATTAATTGTCGCTATACCGATCATATAAGCATAATATGGCTAATAATATGAGTTAGATTGATAATAATAAGAGTAATGAGTATAGTAATTGTCGTCCTATCGATCATATAAGCATAATATGGCTAATAATATGAGTTCGACTGATAATAATAATAGTAATAAGCATAGTAATTGTCGTTCTATCGGTCATATACCCATAATATGGCTAATAATATGAGTTAGATTGATAATAATGAGAGTAATGAGTATAGTAATGGTCGTCCTATCGATCATATAAGCATAATATGGCTAATAATATGAGTTAGATTGATAACAATGAGAGTAATAAGTATAGTAATTGTCGTTCCATCGGTCATATAACCATAATATGGCTAATAATATGAGTTAGATTGATAACAATGAGAGTAATAAGTAGAGTAATTGTCGTTCTATCGATCATATAAGCATAATGTGTCTAATAATATGAGTTAGATTGATAATAATAAGAGTAATAAGTATATTAATTGTCGTTATATCGATCATATAAGCATAATATGGCTAATAATATGAGTTAGATTGATAATAATAAGAGTAATAAGTATATTAATTGTCGTTATATCGATCATATAAGCATAATATGGCTAATAATATGAGTTAGATTGA
>NW_027474100.1:0-86892 GCF_050947335.1 Megachile rotundata | reverse complement strand
TATCAATCTAACACATATTATTAACCATATTGTGCAGATATGATCGATAGCACGACATTTACTATACACATTACTCTTACTATTATCAATCTAACTCATATTATTAACCATATTATGCAGATATGATCGATAGCACGACATTTACTGTACACATTACTCTTACTATTATCAATCTAACTCATATTATTAACCATATTATGCAGATATGATCGATTGCACGACATTTACTATACTTACTACTCTTATTATTATCAATCTAACTCATATTATTAGCCATATTATGCTTAAATGATCGATAGAACGACAATTACTATACTTATTACTCTTATTATTATGAACCTAACTCATATTATTAGCCATATTATGCTTATATGAGCAATAGAACTACAATTACTATACTTATTACTCTTATTATTATCAATCTAACTCATATTATTAACCATATTATGCAGATATGATCGATAGAACTACAATTACTATACTCATTACTCTTATTATTATCAATCTAACTCATATTATTAGCCATATTATGCTTACATGATCGATAGAACGACAATTACTATACTTATTACTCTTATTATTATCAATTTAACTCATATTATTACCCATATTATGCTTATATGATCGATAGAACGACAATTACTATACTTATTACTCTTATTATTATGAATCTAACTCATATTATTAACCATATAATGCAGATATGATCGATAGAACGACAATTACTATACTTATTACTCTTATTATTATCAATCTAACTCATATTATTAACCATATTATGCTTATATGATCGATAGAACGACAATTACTGTACTTATTACTCTTATCATTATCGATCTAACTCTTATTATTAGCCATATTATGCTTATAATATCGATAGAACGACAATTACTATACTTATTACTGTTATTATTATCAATCTAACTCATTCTATTAGCCATATTATGCTTATATGATCGATAGAACGACAATTACTATGCTTATTACTCTTCTTATTATCAATCTAACTCATATTATTAGCCATATTATGGTTATATGATTGACAGGACGACAATTACTATACTTATTACACTCACTGTTATCAATCTAACTCATATTATTAGCCATATTATGCTTATATGATCGATAGAACGACAATTACTATACTCATTACTCTTATTATTATCAATCTAACTCATATTATTAGCCATATTATGCTTATATGATCGATAGAACGAGAATTACTATACTCACTACTCTGAGTATTATCAATCTAACTCATATTATTAGCCATATTATGCTTATATTATCGATAGAACGACAATTACTATACTTATTACTGTTATTACTATCAATCTAACTCATATTATTAGCCATATTATGCTTATATGATCGATAGAACGAGAATTACTATACTCACTACTCTGAGTATTATCAATCTAACTCATATTATTAGCCATATTATGCTTATATTATCGATAGAACGACAATTACTATACCTATTACTGTTATTACTATCAATCTAACTCATATTATTAGCCATATTATGCTTAAATGATCGAAAGAACGACAATTACTATACTTATTACTCTTATTATTATCAATCTAACTCATATTATTAGCCATATTATGCTTATATGATCGACAGAACTACAATTACTATACTTATTACACTTACTATTATCAATCTAACTCATATTATTAGCCATATTATGCTTATATGATCGATAGAACGACAATTACTGTACTTATTACTCTTACCATTATCGATCTAACTCATATTAATAACCATATTATGCTAATATGATCGATAGAACGACAATTACTATACTTATTACACCCACTATTATCAATCTAACTCATATTATTAACCATATTATGCAGATATGATCGATAGCACGACATTTACTATACTTATTACTCTTATTATTATCAACCTAACTCATATTATTAGCCATATTATGCTTATATGATCGATAGGACGACAATTACTATACTTATTATTCTTATTTTTATCAACCCAACCCATATTATTCGCCATATTATGCTTAAATGATCGATGGAACGACAATTACTATACTTATTACTCTTATTATTATGAATCTAACTCATATTATTAGCCATATTATGCTTATATGATCGATAGAACGACAATTACTATACTTATTACTCTTAGTATTATCAATCTAACTCATATTATTAGCCATATTATGCTTATATTATCGATAGAACGACAATTACTATACTTATTACTTTTATTATTATCAATCCAACTCATATTATTAGCCATATTATGCTTAAATGATCGCTAGAACTACAATTACTATACTCGCTACTGTTAGTATTATCAATCTAACTCATATTATTAGCCATATTATGCTTATATGATCGATAGAACGACAATTACTATACTCATTACTCTTATTATTATCAATCTAACTCATATTATTAGCCATATTATGCTTATATGATCGATAGAACGAGAATTACTATACTCACTACTCTGAGTATTATCAATCTAACTCATATTATTAGCCATATTATGCTTATATTATCGATAGAACGACAATTACTATACTTATTACTGTTATTACTATCAATCTAACTCATATTATTAGCCATATTATGCTTAAATGATCGATAGAACGACAATTACTATACTTATTACTCTTATTATTATCAATCTAACTCATATTATTAGCCATATTATGCTTATATGATCGATAGAACGACAATTACTATACTTATTATTCTTATTTTTATCAACCCAACTCATATTATTCGCCATATTATGCTTAAATGATCGATGGAACGACAATTACTATACTTATTTCTCTTATTATTATGAATCTAACTCATATTATTAGCCATATTATGCTTATATGATCGATAGAACGACAATTACTATACTTATTACTCTTATTATTATGAATCTAACTCATATCATTAACCATATTATGCAGATATGATCGATAGAACTACAATTACTATACTCATTACTCTTATTATTATCAATCTAACTCATATTATTAGCCATATTATGTTTCTATGATCTATAGAACGAGAATTACTATACTCACTACTCTTAGTATTATCAATCTCATTCATATTATTAGCCATATTATGCTTATATTATCGATAGAACGACAATTACTATACTTATTGCTTTTATTATTATCAATCCAACTCATATTATTAGCCATATTATGCTTATATGATCGATAGAACGAGAATTACTATACTCACTACTCTTATTATTATCAATCTAACTCATATTATTAGCCATATTATGCTTATATTATCGGTAGAACGACAATTACTATACTTATTACTGTTATTACTATCAATCTAACTCATATTATTAGCCATATTATGCTTAAATGATCGATAGAAAGACAATTACTATACTTATTACTCTTATTATTATCAATCTAACTCTTATTATTAGCCATATTATGCTTATAATATCGATAGAACGACAATTACTATACTTATTACTCTTATTATTATCAGTCTAACTCATATTATTAACCATATTATGCAGATATGATCGATAGCACGACATTTACTATACTTATTACTCTTATTATCATCAATCTAACTCATATTATTGGCCATATTATGCTTAAATGATCGATAGAACGACAATTACTATACTTATTACTCTTATTATTATAAATCCAACTCATATTATTACCAATATTATGATTATATGATCGATAGAACGACATTTACTATACTTATTACACTCACTATTATCAATCTAACTCATGTTATTAACCATATTATGCAGATATGATCGATAGAACGACAATTACTATACTTATTACTCTTATTATTATCAATCTAACTCATATTATTAGCCATATTATGCTTATATGATCGATAGAACGACAAATACTATACTTATTACTCTTATTATTATCAATCTAATTCATATTATTAACCATATCATGCTAATATGATCGATAGAACGACAATTACTATACTTATTACACTCACTGTTATCAATCTAACACATATTATTAACCATATTGTGCAGATATGATCGATAGCACGACATTTACTATACACATTACTCTTACTATTATCAATCTAACTCATATTATTAACCATATTATACAGATATGATCGATAGCACGACATTTACTGTACACATTACTCTTACTATTATCAATCTAACTCATATTATTAACCATATTATGCAGATATGATCGATTGCACGACATTTACTATACTTACTACTCTTATTATTATCAATCTAACTCATATTATTAGCCATATTATGCTTAAATGATCGATAGAACGACAATTACTATACTTATTACTCTTATTATTATGAACCTAACTCATATTATTAGCCATATTATGCTTATATGAGCAATAGAACTACAATTACTATACTTATTACTCTTATTATTATCAATCTAACTCATATTATTAACCATATTATGCAGATATGATCGATAGAACTACAATTACTATACTCATTACTCTTATTATTATCAATCTAACTCGTATTATTAGCCATATTATGCTTCTATGATCGATAGAACGAGAATTACTATACTCACTACTCTTAGTATTATCAATCTAACTCATATTATTAACCATATTATGCTTATATTATCGATAGAACGACAATTACTATACTTATTACTGTTATTACTATCAATCTAACTCATATTATTAGCCATATTATGCTTAAATGATCGATAGAACGACAATTACTATACATATTACTCTTATTATTATCAATCTAACTCATATTATTAGCCATATTATGCTTATATCATCGATAGAACGACAATTGCTCTACTTATTACTCCTATTATTATCAATCTAACTCATATTATTAACCATATTATGCAGATATGATCGATAGCACGACATTTGCTATACCTATTACTCTTATTATTATGAATCTAACTCATATTATTAACCATATTATGCAGATATGATCTATAGAACTACAATTACTATACTCATTACTCTTATTATTATCAATCTAACTCATATTATTAGCCATATTATGCTTATATGATCGATAGAACGACAATTACTATACTCATTACTCTTATTACTATCAATCTAACTCATATTATTAGCCATATTATGCTTATATGATCGACAGAACGACAATTACTATACTTATTACACTCACTATTATCAATCTAACTCATATTATTAACAATACTATGCAGATATGATCGATAGCACGACATTTACTATACTTATTACTCTTATTATCATCAATCTAACTCATATTATTAGCCATATTATGCTTAAATGATCGATAGAACGACAATTATTATACTCATTACTCTTATTATTATCAATCTAACTCATATTATTAGCCTTATTATGCTTCTATGATCGATAGAACGAGAATTACTATACTCACTGCTCTTAGTATTATCAATCTAACTCATATTATTAGCCACATTATGCTTATATGATCGATAGAACTACAATTACTATACTCATTACTCTTATTATTATCAATCCAACTCATATTATTACCCATATTATGCTGATATGATCGATAGAACAACATTCACTATACTTATTACACTCACTATTATCAATCTAACTCATATTATTAACCATATTATGCAGATATGATCGATAGAGTGACAATTACTATACTTATTACTCTTATTATTATCATTCTAACTCATATTATTAACCATATTATGCAGATATGAGCGATAGAACTACAATTACTATACTCATTACTCTTGTTATTATCAATCTAACTCATATTATTAGCCATATTATGCTTATATGATCGATAGAACGACAATTACTATACTTATTACTCTTATTATTATGAACCCAACTCATATTATTAACCATATTATGCAGATATGATCGATAGAACTACAATTACTATACTCATTACTCTTATTATTATCAATCTAACTCTTATTATTAGCCATATTATGCTTATAATATCGATAGAACGACAATTACTATACTTATTACACTCACTGTTATCAATCTTACTCATATTATTAACCATATTGTGCAGATATGATCGATAGCACGACATTTACTATCCACATTACTCTTACTATTATCAATCTAACTCATATTATTAACCATATTATACAGATATGATCGATAGCACGACATTTACTATACACATTACTCTTACTATTATCAATCTAACTCATATTATTAACCATATTACGCAGATATGATCGATAGCACGACATTTACTATACACATTACTCTTACTATTATCAATCTAACTCATATTATTAACCATATTATGCAGATATGATCGATAGCACGACATTTACTATACTTACTACTCTTATTATTATCAATCTAACTCATATTATTAGCCATATTATGCTTAAATGATCGATAGAACGACAATTACTGTACTTATTACTCTTATTATTATGAACCTAACTCATATTATTAGCCATATTATGCTTATATGAGCAATAGAACTACAATTACTATACTTATTACTCTTATTATTATCAATCTAACTCATATTATTAACCATATTATGCATATATGATCGATAGAACTACAATTACTATACTCATTACTCTTATTATTATCAATCTAACTCATATTATTAGCCATATTATGCTTACATGATCGATAGAACGACAATTACTATACTTATAACTCTTATTATTATCAATTTAACTCATATTATTAACCATATTATGCAGATATGATCGATAGAACGACAATTACTATACTTATTACTCTTATTATTATGAATCTAACTCTTATTATTAGCCATATTATGCTTATAATATCGATAGAACGACAAATACTATACTTATTACTCTTATTATTATCAGTCTAACTCATATTATTAACCATATTATGCAGATATGATCGATAGCACGACATTTACTATACTTATTACTCTTATTATCATCAATCTAACTCATATTATTGGCCATATTATGCTTAAATGATCGATAGAACGACAATTACTATACTTATTACTCTTATTATTATAAATCCAACTCATATTATTACCAATATTATGATTATATGATCGATAGAACGACATTTACTATACTTATTACACTCACTATTATCAATCTAACTCATGTTATTAACCATATTGTGCAGATATGATCGATAGCACGACATTTACTATACACATTACTCTTACTATTATCAATCTAACTCATATTATTAACCATATTATGCAGATATGATCGATAGCACGACATTTACTGTACACATTACTCTTACTATTATCAATCTAACTCATATTATTAACCATATTATGCAGATATGATCGATTGCACGACATTTACTATACTTACTACTCTTATTATTATCAATCTAACTCATATTATTAGCCATATTATGCTTAAATGATCGATAGAACGACAATTACTATACTTATTACTCTTATTATTATGAACCTAACTCATATTATTAGCCATATTATGCTTATATGAGCAATAGAACTACAATTACTATACTTATTACTCTTATTATTATCAATCTAACTCATATTATTAACCATATTATGCAGATATGATCGATAGAACTACAATTACTATACTCATTACTCTTATTATTATCAATCTAACTCGTATTATTAGCCATATTATGCTTCTATGATCGATAGAACGAGAATTACTATACTCATTACTCTTATTATTATCAATCTAACTCATATTATTAGCCATATTATGCTTATATGATCGACAGAACGACAATTACTATACTTATTACACTCACTATTATCAATCTAACTCATATTATTAACAATACTATGCAGATATGATCGATAGCACGACATTTACTATACTTATTACTCTTATTATCATCAATCTAACTCATATTATTAGCCATATTATGCTTAAATGATCGATAGAACGACAATTATTATACTCATTACTCTTATTATTATCAATCTAACTCATATTATTAGCCATATTATGCTTCTATGATCGATAGAACGAGAATTACTATACTCACTGCTCTTAGTATTATCAATCTAACTCATATTATTAGCCACATTATGCTTATATGATCGATAGAACTACAATTACTATACTCATTACTCTTATTATTATCAATCCAACTCATATTATTACCCATATTATGCTGATATGATCGATAGAACAACATTCACTATACTTATTACACTCACTATTATCAATCTAACTCATATTATTAACCATATTATGCAGATATGATCGATAGAGCGACAATTACTATACTTATTACTCTTATTATTATCATTCTAACTCATATTATTAACCATATTATGCAGATATGAGCGATAGAACTACAATTACTATACTCATTACTCTTGTTATTATCAATCTAACTCATATTATTAGCCATATTATGCTTATATGATCGATAGAACGACAATTACTATACTTATTACTCTTATTATTATGAACCCAACTCATATTATTAACCATATTATGCAGATATGATCGATAGAACTACAATTACTATACTCATTACTCTTATTATTATCAATCTAACTCTTATTATTAGCCATATTATGCTTATAATATCGATAGAACGACAATTACTATACTTATTACTCTTATTATTATCAATCTAATTCATATTATTAACACTATTCCTACCGCGACCGGTCAAATGACCGTTTTCAAAATTTCGATTAGAATTTCCTGTATAAAGCGAAATTGAAACGCCTTTAAACTTCATGACTTTTCCTGAAACATGCATATAATACTTTTTTCAGTATTAATTTCGTTTTTTATTGTTTATTTTTTGAGAAAAATTAGTAGTCTGTCTTACCTACCACGACCGGTCATTTGACCGGTAGAACGATTTATACCTTTTTGTAATAGTATTCTCTCAGAGGCCCAATTCCGAACTTATAAATACGTTACAAACGAAAGGTGATGCAGTTTTAACATGATATTATCCAAAAAGTGCCTTCCAGGTACTGCTTTACGGCCCTTCCAAGCGTATACATATAGTTTTCGCTCGCCTATCAGTCTCGCGGTATTTATTTGCCTGATTGGTATTCGACGCAGTCAAGAACTTAGGATTTTCTAACACTGTCTCATTTACTATGATTATAAAATAAATAAAATTTTAGCCGAAGGGGACGCCCAAACGTTTTTTGATGAATTGAAATCAATAAACTCTTGCGACGCGAACATAGAACATCAGTACGTCAAAGTCACAAGAAGTATATTCAGCAGTTTTTTATTATTTTGTATTTCTATTCTATTATTATTCTACCTGTATTTTATGTTGTTATAAGTGTTGTTTTATGTGTTATAAGTGTCATTTCCAAAAAACTAGACAAAATCATAGTACTTCGCCGTAAGTTTCACATTTTATCTTTTATTCATTTCTTTATGTATTTGGATTTACATTTATACATTTTAGTTTTTATTTTGAATAAAATTTATTTTCAGTTGAATATTCATGTCCCAAATGTCAAGTTTGAAGAGTGTAAATTCATTATTAGAAAAAATAAATGATATTGATGAAGAATGTACCGAAAATGATCAGGAAATTTTTTATATTGAAAATGACAGTGCAGAAAAACGTAAAACATGTCAAATTAGATATTGCAAAGATAATAAAACCAATAAAATTGGTCTGCAATGTAAAAAGTATGTATATGGAAAATGTACAATCGAGAGGCCTATTTGCAAAAAATGTGGTGAAAACGAATAAAGTACATAGTATATACTTCTAAATAAAAGAAACTATATTTTTATATTATTAAATTGCCTATTATTTTCATCCTATACTAAAAAATATAAGTTGTGCTAAAGACCGGTCATTTGACCGGTCGCGGTAGGAATAGGTATACGTGAAGTGTCGGTAGGAATAGTGTTAACCATATTATGCTAATATGATGGATAGAACGACAATTACTATACTTATTACACTCACTGTTATCAATCTTACTCATATTATTAACCATATTGTGCAGATATGATCGATAGCACGACATTTACTATACACATTACTCTTACTATTATCAATCTAACTCATATTATTAACCATATTATGCAGATATGATCGATAGCACGACATTTACTATACACATTACTCTTACTATTATCAATCTAACTCATATTATTAACCATATTACGCAGATATGATCGATAGCACGACATTTACTATACACATTACTCTTACTATTATCAATCTAACTCATATTATTAACCATATTATGCAGATATGATCGATAGAACTACAATTACTATACTCATTACTCTTATTATTATCAATCTAACTCATATTATTAGCCATATTATGCTTACATGATCGATAGAACGACAATTACTATACTTATTACTCTTATTATTATCAATTTAACTCATATTATTACCCATATTATGCTTATATGATCGATAGAACGACAATTACTATACTTATTACTCTTATTATTATGAATCTAACTCATATTATTAACCATATTATGCAGATATGATCGATAGAACGACAATTACTATACTTATTACTCTTATTATTATCAATCTAACTCATATTATTAACCATATTATGCTTATATGATCGATAGAACGACAATTACTGTACTTATTACTCTTATCATTATCGATCTAACTCTTATTATTAGCCATATTATGCTTATAATATCGATAGAACGACAATTACTATACTTATTACTGTTATTATTATCAATCTAACTCATTCTATTAGCCATATTATGCTTATATGATCGATAGAACGACAATTACTATGCTTATTACTCTTCTTATTATCAATCTAACTCATATTATTAGCCATATTATGGTTATATGATTGACAGAACGACAATTACTATACTTATTACACTCACTGTTATCAATCTAACTCATATTATTAGCCATATTATGCTTAAATGATCGATAGAACGACAATTACTATACTTATTACTCTTATTATTATCAATCTAACTCATATTATTAGCCATATTATGCTTATATGATCGACAGAACTACAATTACTATACTTATTACACTTACTATTATCAACCTAACTCATATTATTAGCCATATTATGCTTATATGATCGATAGAACGACAATTACTGTACTTATTACTCTTACCATTATCGATCTAACTCATATTAATAACCATATTATGCTAATATGATCGATAGAACGACAATTACTATACTTATTACACCCACTATTATCAATCTAACTCATATTATTAACCATATTATGCAGATATGATCGATAGCACGACATTTACTATACTTATTACTCTTATTATTATCAACCTAACTCATATTATTAGCCATATTATGCTTATATGATCGATAGGACGACAATTACTATACTTATTATTCTTATTTTTATCAACCCAACCCATATTATTCGCCATATTATGCTTAAATGATCGATGGAACGACAATTACTATACTTATTACTCTTATTATTATGAATCTAACTCATATTATTAGCCATATTATGCTTATATGATCGATAGAACGACAATTACTATACTTATTACTCTTAGTATTATCAATCTAACTCATATTATTAGCCATATTATGCTTATATTATCGATAGAACGACAATTACTATACTTATTACTTTTATTATTATCAATCCAACTCATATTATTAGCCATATTATGCTTAAATGATCGCTAGAACTACAATTACTATACTCGCTACTGTTAGTATTATCAATCTAACTCATATTATTAGCCATATTATGCTTATATGATCGATAGAACGACAATTACTATACTCATTACTCTTATTATTATCAATCTAACTCATATTATTAGCCATATTATGCTTATATGATCGATAGAACGAGAATTACTATACTCACTACTCTGAGTATTATCAATCTAACTCATATTATTAGCCATATTATGCTTATATTATCGATAGAACGACAATTACTATACTTATTACTGTTATTACTATCAATCTAACTCATATTATTAGCCATATTATGCTTAAATGATCGATAGAACGACAATTACTATACTTATTACTCTTATTATTATCAATCTAACTCATATTATTAGCCATATTATGCTTATATGATCGATAGAACGACAATTACTATGCTTATTACTCTTATTATTATCAATCTAACTCATATTATTAACCATATTATCCTTAAATGATCGCTAGTACGACAATTACTATACTTATTACTCTTATTATTATGAATCTAACTCATATTATTAACCATATTATGTAGATATGATCGATAGAACTACAATTACTACACTCATTACTCTTATTATTATCAATCTAACTCATATTATTAGCCATATTATGCTTATATGATCGACAGAACGACAATTACTATACTTATTACACTTACTGTTATCAATCTAACTAATATTATTAACCATATTATGCTTATATGATCGATAGAACGACAATTACTGTACTTATTACTCTTATCATTATCGATCTAACTCTTATTATTAGCCATATTATGCTTATAATATCGATAGAACGACAATTACTATACTTATTACTGTTATTATTATCAATCTAACTCATACTATTAGCCATATTATGCTTATATGATCGATAGAACGACAATTACTGTACTTATTACTCTTATCATTATCGATCTAACTCATATTTTTAACCATATTATGCTAATATGATCGATAGAACGACAATTACTATACTTATTACACCCACTATTATCAATCTAACTCATATTATTAACCATATTATGCAGACATGATCGATAGCACGACATTTACTATACTTATTACTCTTATTATTATCAACCTAACTCATATTATTAGCCATATTATGCTTATATGATCGATAGAACGACAATTACTATACTTATTATTCTTATTTTTATCAACCCAACTCATATTATTCGCCATATTATGCTTAAATGATCGATGGAACGACAATTACTATACTTATTTCTCTTATTATTATGAATCTAACTCATATTATTAGCCATATTATGCTTATATGATCGATAGAACGACAATTACTATACTTATTACTCTTATTATTATGAATCTAACTCATATCATTAACCATATTATGCAGATATGATCGATAGAACTACAATTACTATACTCATTACTCTTATTATTATCAATCTAACTCATATTATTAGCCATATTATGTTTCTATGATCTATAGAACGAGAATTACTATACTCACTACTCTTAGTATTATCAATCTCATTCATATTATTAGCCATATTATGCTTATATTATCGATAGAACGACAATTACTATACTTATTGCTTTTATTATTATCAATCCAACTCATATTATTAGCCATATTATGCTTATATGATCGATAGAACGAGAATTACTATACTCACTACTCTTAGTATTATCAATCTAACTCATATTATTAGCCATATTATGCTTATATTATCGGTAGAACGACAATTACTATACTTATTACTGTTATTACTATCAATCTAACTCATATTATTAGCCATATTATGCTTAAATGATCGATAGAAAGACAATTACTATACTTATTACTCTTATTATTATCAATCTAACTCTTATTATTAGCCATATTATGCTTATATGAGCAATAGAACTACAATTACTATACTTATTACTCTTACTATTATCAATCTAACTCATATTATTAACCATATTATGCAGATATGATCGATAGAACTACAATTACTATACTCATTACTCTTATTATTATCAATCTAACTCATATTATTAGCCATATTATGCTTATATTATCGATAGAACGACAATTACTATACTTATTACTTTTATTATTATCAATCCAACTCATATTATTAGCCATATTATGCTTAAATGATCGATAGAACTACAATTACTATACTCACTACTCTTAGTATTATCAATCTAACTCATATTATTAGCCATATTATGCTAATATGATCGAGAGAACGACAATTACTATACTTATTACACTCACTGTTATCAATCTAACTCATATTATTAACCATATTATGCAAATTTGATCGGTAGAACGACAATCACTATACTTATTACTCTTATTATTATCAACCTAACTCATATTATTAGCCATATTATGCTTATATGATCGATTGAACGACAATTACTATACTTATTACTCTTATTATTATGAATCTAACTCATATTATTAACCATATTATGCAGATATGATCGATAGAACTACAATTACTATACTTATTACTCTTGTTATTATCAATCTAACTCATATTGTTAGCCATATTATGCTTATATGATCGATAGAACGAGAATTATTATACTCACTACTCTTAATATTATCAATCTAACTCTTATTATTAGCCATATTATGCTTATAATATCGATAGAACGACAATTACTATACTTATTACTGTTATTATTATCAATGTAACTCATATTATTAGCCATATTGTGCTTAAATGATCGATAGAACTACAATTACTATCCTCATTACTCTTATTATTATCAATCTAATCCATATTATTAGCCATATTATGCTTATATGATCGATAGAACGAGAATTACTATACTCACTACTCTTAGTATTATCAATCTAACTCATATTATTAGCCATATTATGCTTATATTATCGACAGGACGACAATTACTATACTTATTACTGTTATTACTATCAATCTAACTCATATTATTAGCCATATTATGCTTAAATGATCGATAGAACGACAATTACTATTCTTATTACTCTTATTATTATCAATCTATCTCATATTATTAGCCATATTATGCTTATATGATCGATAGAACGACAATTACTATACTTATTACTCTTATTATTATGAATCTAACTCATATTATTAACCATATTATGCAGATATGATCGATAGAACTACAATTACTATACTCATTACTCTTATTATTATCAATCTAACTCATATTATTGGCCATATTATGCTTATATGATCGATAGAACGAGAATTACTATACTCACTACTCTTAGTATTATCAATCTAACTCATATTATTAGCCATATTATGCTTAAATGATCGATAGAACGGCAATTACTATACTTATAACTCTTATTATTATCAATTTAACTCATATTATTAGCCATATTATGCTTATATGATCGACAGAACGACAATTACTACACTTATTACACTCACTATTATCAGTCTAACTCATATTATTAACCATATTATGCAGATATGATCGATAGCACGACATTTACTATACTTATTACTCTTATTATCATCAATCTAACTCATATTATTGGCCATATTATGCTTAAATGATCGATAGAACGACAATTACTATACTTATTACTCTTATTATTATAAATCCAACTCATATTATTACCAATATTATGATTATATGATCGATAGAACGACATTTACTATACTTATTACACTCACTATTATCAATCTAACTCATATTATTAACCATATTATGCAGATATGATTGATAGCACGACATTTACTATACATATTACTCTTAGTATTATCAATCTAACTCATATTATTAGCCATATTATGCTTATATGATCGATAGAACGACAATTACTATACTCACTACTCTTAGTATTATCAATCTAACTCATATTATTAGCCATATTATGCTTATATTATCGACAGGACGACAATTATTATACTTATACTGTTATTACTATCAATCTAACTCATATTATTAGCCATATTATGCTTAAATGATCGATAGAACGACAATTACTATTCTTATTACTCTTATTATTATCAATCTATCTCATATTATTAGCCATATTATGCTTATATGATCGATAGAACGACAATTACTATACTTATTACTCTTATTATTATGAATCTAACTCATATTATTAACCATATTATGCAGATATGATCGATAGAACTACAATTACTATACTCATTACTCTTATTATTATCAATCTAACTCATATTATTGGCCATATTATGCTTATATGATCGATAGAACGAGAATTACTATACTCACTACTCTTAGTATTATCAATCTAACTCATATTATTAGCCATATTATGCTTAAATGATCGATAGAACGGCAATTACTATACTTATTACTCTTATTATTATCAATTTAACTCATATTATTACCCATATTATGCTTATATGATCGATAGAACGACAATTACTATACTTATTACTCTTATTATTATCAATCTAACTCATATTATGAACCATATTATGCTTATATGATCGATAGAACGACAATTACTATACTTATTACTCTTATTATTATGAATCTAACTCATATTATTAACCATATTATGCAGATATGATCGATAGAACTACAATTACTATACTCATTACTCTTATTATTATCAATCTAACTCATATTATTGGCCATATTATGCTTATATGATCGATAGAACGAGAATTACTATACTCACTACTCTTAGTATTATCAATCTAACTCATATTATTAGCCATATTATGCTTAAATGATCGATAGAACGGCAATTACTATACTTATTACTCTTATTATTATCAATTTAACTCATATTATTACCCATATTATGCTTATATGATCGATAGAACGACAATTACTATTCTTATTACTCTTATTATTATCAATCTATCTCATATTATTAGCCATATTATGCTTATATGATCGATAGAACGACAATTACTATACTTATTACTCTTATTATTATGAATCTAACTCATATTATTAACCATATTATGCAGATATGATCGATAGAACTACAATTACTATACTCATTACTCTTATTATTATCAATCTAACTCATATTATTGGCCATATTATGCTTATATGATCGATAGAACGAGAATTACTATACTCACTACTCTTAGTATTATCAATCTAACTCATATTATTAGCCATATTATGCTTAAATGATCGATAGAACGGCAATTACTATACTTATTACTCTTATTATTATCAATTTAACTCATATTATTACCCATATTATGCTTATATGATCGATAGAACGACAATTACTATACTTATTACTCTTATTATTATCAATCTAACTCATATTATGAACCATATTATGCAGATATGATCGATAGCACGACATTTGCTATACCTATTACTCCTATTATTATGAATCTAACTCATATTATTAACCATATTATGCAGATATGATCTATAGAACTACAATTACTATACTCATTACTCTTATTATTATCAATCTAACTCATATTATTAGCCATATTATGCTTATATGATCGATAGAACGACAATTACTATACTCATTACTCTTATTATTATCAATCTAACTCATATTATTAGCCATATTATGCTTATATGATCGACAGAACGACAATTACTACACTTATTACACTCACTATTATCAGTCTAACTCATATTATTAACCATATTATGCAGATATGATCGATAGCACGACATTTACTATACTTATTACTCTTATTATCAACAATCTAACTCATATTATTGGCCATATTATGCTTAAATGATCGCTAGAACTACAATTACTATACTCACTACTGTTAGTATTATCAATCTAACTCATATTATTAGCCATATTATGCTTATATGATCGATAGAACGAGAATTACTATACTTATTACTCTTGTTATTATCAATCTAACTCATATTATTAGCCATATTATGCTTATATGATCGATAGAACGACAATTACTATGCTTATTACTCTTATTATTATCAATCTAACTCATATTATTAACCATATTATCCTTAAATGATCGCTAGTACGACAATTACTATGCTTATTACTCTTATTATTATCAATCTAACTCATATTATTAACCATATTATCCTTAAATGATCGCTAGTACGACAATTACTATACTTATTACTCTTATTATTATGAATCTAACTCATATTATTAACCATATTACGTAGATATGATCGATAGAACTACAATTACTATACTCATTACTCTTATTATTATCAATCTAACCCATATTATTAGCCATATTATGCTTATATGATCGATAGAACGAGAAATACTATACTCACTACTATTAGTATTATCAATCTAACTCATATTATTAGCCATATTATGCTTATATTGTCGATAGAACGACAATTACTATACTTATTACTGTTATTACTATCAATCTAACTCATATTGTTAGCCATATTATGCTTAAATGATCGATAGAACGACAATTACTATACTTATTACACTCACTGTTATCAATCTAACTCATATTATTAACCATATTATGCAGATATGATCGATAGCACGACAATTACTATACTTATTACTCTTATTATTATCAATCTAACTCATATTATTAGCCATATTATGCTTATATGAGCAATAGAACGACAATTACTATACTTATTACTCTTATTATTATGAATCTAACTCATATTATTAGCCATACTATACTTATATGATCGACAGAACGACAATTACTATACTTATTACACTTACTATTATCAATCTAACTCATATTATTAGCCATATTATGCATATATAAGCAATAGAACTACAATTACTATACTTATTACTCTTGTTATTATCAATCTAACTCATATTATTAACCATATTATGCAGATATGATCGATAGAACTACAATTACTATACTCATTACTCTTATTATTATCAATCTAACTCGTATTATTAGCCATATTATGCTTATATGATCGACAGAACGAGAATTACTATACTAACTACTCTTAGTATTATCAATCTAACTCATATTATTAGCCATATCATGCTTATATGATCGATAGAACGACAATTACTATACTTATTATTCCTATTTTTATCATCCCAACTCATATTATTCGCCATATTATGCTTAAATGATCGATAGAACGACAATTACTATACTTATTACTCTTATTATTATGAATGTAACTCATATTATGCTTATATGATCGATAGAACTACAATTACTATACTCATTACTCTTATTATTATCAATCCAACTCATATTATTACCCATATTATGCTGATATGATCGATAGAACGACATTCACTATACTTATTACACTCACTATTATCAATCTAACTCATATTATTAACCATATTATGCAGATATGATCGATAGAACGACAATTACTATACTTATTACTCTTATTATAATCATTCTAACTCATATTATTAACCATATTAAGCCGATATGATCGATAGAGCTACAATTACTATACTCATTACTCTTATTATTATCAATCTAACTCATATTATTAGCCATATTATGCTTATATGATCGATAGAACGAGAATCACTATACTCACTACTCTTAGTATTATCAATCTAACTCATATTATTAGCCATATTATGCTTATATTATCGATAGAACGACAATTACTATACTTATTACTTTTATTATTATCAATCCAACTCATATTATTAGCCGTATTATGATTAAATGATCGCTAGAACTACAATTACTATAATCACTACTGTTAGTATTATCAATCTAACTCATATTATTAGCCATATGATGCTTATATGATCGATAGAACGACAATTACTATACTCATTACTCTTATTATTATCAATCTATCTCATATTATTAGCCATATTATGATTATATGATCGATAGAACGAGAATTACTATACTCACTACTCTGAGTATTATCAATCTGACTCATATTATTAGCCATATTATGCTTATATTATCGATAGAACGACAATTACTATACTTATTACTGTTATTACTATCAATCTAACTCATATTATTAGCCATATTATGCTTATATGATCGATAGAACGAGAATTACTATACTCACTACTCTGAGTATTATCAATCTAACTCATATTATTAGCCATATTATGCTTATATTATCGATAGAACGACAATTACTATACCTATTACTGTTATTACTATCAATCTAACTCATATTATTAGCCATATTATGCTTAAATGATCGATAGAACGACAATTACTATACTTATTACTCTTATTATTATCAATCTAACTCATATTATTAGCCATATTATGCTTATATGATCGACAGAACTACAATTACTATACTTATTACACTTACTATTATCAATCTAACTCATATTATTAGCCATATTATGCTTATATGATCGATAGAACGACAATTACTGTACTTATTACTCTTACCATTATCGATCTAACTCATATTATTAACCATATTATCCTAATATGATCGATAGAACGACAATTACTATACTTATTACACCCACTATTATCAATCTAACTCATATTATTAACCATATTATGCAGATATGATCGATAGCACGACATTTACTATACTTATTACTCTTATTATTATCAACCTAACTCATATTATTAGCCATATTATGCTTATATGATCGATAGGACGACAATTACTATACCTATTATTCTTATTTTTATCAACCCAACCCATATTATTCGCCATATTATGCTTAAATGATCGATGGAACGACAATTACTATACTTATTACTCTTATTATTATGAATCTAACTCATATTATTAGCCATATTATGCTTATATGATCGATAGAACGACAATTACTATACTTATTACTCTTAGTATTATCAATCTAACTCATATTATTAGCCATATTATGCTTATATGATCTATAGAACGACAATTACTACGCTTATTACTCTTATTATTATCAATCTAACTCATATTATTAACCATATTATCCTTAAATGATCGCTAGTACGACAATTACTATACTTATTACTCTTATTATTATGAATCTAACTCATATTATTAACCATATTATGTAGATATGATCGATAGAACTACAATTACTATACTCATTACTCTTATTATTATCAATCTAACTCATATTATTAGCCATATTATGCTTATATGATCGACAGAACGACAATTACTATACTTATTACACTTACTGTTATCAATCTAACTCATATTATTAACCATATTATACTTATATGATCGATAGAACGACAATTACTGTACTTATTACTCTTATCATTATCGATCTAACTCTTATTATTAGCCATATTATGCTTATAATATCGATAGAACGACAATTACTATACTTATTACTGTTATTATTATCAATCTAACTCATACTATTAGCCATATTATGCTTATATGATCGATAGAACGACAATTACTATGCTTATTACTCTTATTATTATCAATCTAACTCATATTATTAGCCATATTATGGTTATATGATTGACAGGACGACAATTACTATACTTATTACACTCACTGTTATCAATCTAACTCATATTATTAACCATATTATGCAAATTTGATCGATAGAACGACAATCACTATACTTATTACTCTTATTATTATCAACCTAACTCATATTATTAGCCATATTATGCTTATATGATCGATAGAACGACAATTACTACACTTATTACTCTTATTATTATGAATCTAACTCATATTATTAACCATATTATGCAGATATGATCGATAGCACGACAATTACTATACTTATTACTCTTATTATTATCCATCTAACTCATATTATTAGCCATATTATGCTTATATGAGCAATAGAACTACAATTACTATACTTATTACTCTTGTTATTATCAATCTAACTCATATTATTAACCATATTATGCAGATATGATCGATAGAACTACAATTACTATACTCATTACTCTTATTATTATCAATCTAACTCGTATTATTAGCCATATTATGCTTAAATGATCGATAGAACGACAATTACTATACTTATTACTCTTATTGTTATGAATCTAACTCTTATTATTAGCCATATTATGCTTATATGATCGATAGAACTACAATTACTATACTCATTACTCTTATTATTATCAATCCAACTCATATTATTACCCATATTATGCTGATATGATCGATAGAACGACATTCACTATACTTATTACACTCACTATTATCAATCTAACTCATATTATTAACCATATTATGCAGATAGGATCGATAGAACGACAACTACTATACTTATTACTCTTATTATTATCATTCTAACTCATATTATTAACCATATTAAGCCGATATGATCGATAGAGCTACAATTACTATACTCATTACTCTTATTATTATCAATCTAACTCATATTATTAGCCATATTATGCTTATATGATCGATAGAACGACAATTACTATACTCATTACTCTTATTATTATCAATCTAACTCATATTATTAGCCATATTGTGCTTAAATGATCGATAGAACTACAATTACTATACTCATTACTCTTATTATTATCAATCTAACCCATATTATTAGCTATATTATGCTAATATGATCGACAGAACGACAATTACTATACTTATTACACTCACTGTTATCAATCTAACTCATATTATTAACCATATTATGCAGATATGATCGATAGAACTACAATTACTATACTCATTACTCTTATTATTATCAATCTAACTCTTATTATTAGCCATATTATGCTTATAATATCGATAGAACGCCAATAAATATACTTATAACTGTTATTATTATCAATATAACTCATATTACTAGCCATATTCTGCTTAAATGATCGATAGAACTACAATTACTATACTCATTACTCTTATTATTATCAATCTAATCCATATTATTAGCCATATTATGCTTATATGATCGATAGAACGAGAATTACTATACTCACTACTCTTAGTATTATCAATCTAACTCATATTATTAGCCATATTATGCTTATATTATCGACAGGACGACAATTACTATACTTATTACTGTTATTACTATCAATCTAACTCATATTATTAGCCATATTATGCTTATATTATCGACAGGACGACAATTACTATACTTATTACTGTTATTACTATCAATCTAACTCATATTATTAGCCATATTATGCTTAAATGATCGATAGAACGACAATTACTATTCTTATTACTCTTATTATTATCAATCTACCTCATATTATTAGCCATATTATGCTTATATGATCGATAGAACGACAATTACTATACTTATTACTCTTATTATTATGAATCTAACTCATATTATTAACCATATTATGCAGATATGATCGATAGAACTACAATTACTATACTCATTACTCTTATTATTATCAATCTAACTCATATTATTGGCCATATTATGCTTATATGATCGATAGAACGAGAATTACTATACTCACTACTCTTAGTATTATCAATCTAACTCATATTATTAACCATATTATCCTTAAATGATCGCTAGTACGACAATTACTATGCTTATTACTCTTATTATTATCAACCTAACTCATATTATTAGCCATATTATGCTTATATGATCGATAGAACGACAATTACTACACTTATTACTCTTATTATTATGAATCTAACTCATATTATTAACCATATTATGCAGATATGATCGATAGCACGACAATTACTATACTTATTACTCTTATTATTATCCATCTAACTCATATTATTAGCCATATTATGCTTATATGAGCAATAGAACTACAATTACTATACTTATTACTCTTGTTATTATCAATCTAACTCATATTATTAACCATATTATGCAGATATGATCGATAGAACTACAATTACTATACTCATTACTCTTATTATTATCAATCTAACTCGTATTATTAGCCATATTATGCTTAAATGATCGATAGAACGACAATTACTATACTTATTACTCTTATTGTTATGAATCTAACTCTTATTATTAGCCATATTATGCTTATATGATCGATAGAACTACAATTACTATACTCATTACTCTTATTATTATCAATCCAACTCATATTATTACCCATATTATGCTGATATGATCGATAGAACGACATTCACTATACTTATTACACTCACTATTATCAATCTAACTCATATTATTAACCATATTATGCAGATAGGATCGATAGAACGACAACTACTATACTTATTACTCTTATTATTATCATTCTAACTCATATTATTAACCATATTAAGCCGATATGATCGATAGAGCTACAATTACTATACTCATTACTCTTATTATTATCAATCTAACTCATATTATTAGCCATATTATGCTTATATGATCGATAGAACGACAATTACTATACTCATTACTCTTATTATTATCAATCTAACTCATATTATTAGCCATATTGTGCTTAAATGATCGATAGAACTACAATTACTATACTCATTACTCTTATTATTATCAATCTAACCCATATTATTAGCTATATTATGCTAATATGATCGACAGAACGACAATTACTATACTTATTACACTCACTGTTATCAATCTAACTCATATTATTAACCATATTATGCAGATATGATCGATAGAACTACAATTACTATACTCATTACTCTTATTATTATCAATCTAACTCTTATTATTAGCCATATTATGCTTATAATATCGATAGAACGCCAATAAATATACTTATAACTGTTATTATTATCAATATAACTCATATTACTAGCCATATTCTGCTTAAATGATCGATAGAACTACAATTACTATACTCATTACTCTTATTATTATCAATCTAATCCATATTATTAGCCATATTATGCTTATATGATCGATAGAACGAGAATTACTATACTCACTACTCTTAGTATTATCAATCTAACTCATATTATTAGCCATATTATGCTTATATTATCGACAGGACGACAATTACTATACTTATTACTGTTATTACTATCAATCTAACTCATATTATTAGCCATATTATGCTTATATTATCGACAGGACGACAATTACTATACTTATTACTGTTATTACTATCAATCTAACTCATATTATTAGCCATATTATGCTTAAATGATCGATAGAACGACAATTACTATTCTTATTACTCTTATTATTATCAATCTATCTCATATTATTAGCCATATTATGCTTATATGATCGATAGAACGACAATTACTACGCTTATTACTCTTATTATTATCAATCTAACTCATATTATTAACCATATTATCCTTAAATGATCGCTAGTACGACAATTACTATACTTATTACTCTTATTATTATGAATCTAACTCATATTATTAACCATATTATGTAGATATGATCGATAGAACTACAATTACTATACTCATTACTCTTATTATTATCAATCTAACTCATATTATTAGCCATATTATGCTTATATGATCGACAGAACGACAATTACTATACTTATTACACTTACTGTTATCAATCTAACTCATATTATCAACCATATTATGCTTATATGTTCGATAGAACGACAATTACTGTACTTATTACTCTTATCATTATCGATCTAACTCTTATTATTAGCCATATTATGCTTATAATATCGATAGAACGACAATTACTATACTTATTACTGTTATTATTATCAATCTAACTCATACTATTAGCCATATTATGCTTATATGATCGATAGAACGACAATTACTATGCTTATTACTCTTATTATTATCAATCTAACTCATATTATTAGCCATATTATGGTTATATGATTGACAGGACGACAATTACTATACTTATTACACTCACTGTTATCAATCTAACTCATATTATTAACCATATTATGCAAATTTGATCGATAGAACGACAATCACTATACTTATTACTCTTATTATTATCAACCTAACTCATATTATTAGCCATATTGTGCTTAAATGATCGATAGAACTACAATTACTATACTCATTACTCTTATTATTATCAATCTAACCCATATTATTAGCTATATTATGCTAATATGATCGACAGAACGACAATTACTATACTTATTACACTCACTGTTATCAATCTAACTCATATTATTAACCATATTATGCAGATATGATCGATAGAACTACAATTACTATACTCATTACTCTTATTATTATCAATCTAACTCTTATTATTAGCCATATTATGCTTATAATATCGATAGAACGCCAATAAATATACTTATAACTGTTATTATTATCAATATAACTCATATTACTAGCCATATTCTGCTTAAATGATCGATAGAACTACAATTACTATACTCATTACTCTTATTATTATCAATCTAATCCATATTATTAGCCATATTATGCTTATATGATCGATAGAACGAGAATTACTATACTCACTACTCTTAGTATTATCAATCTAACTCATATTATTAGCCATATTATGCTTATATTATCGACAGGACGACAATTACTATACTTATTACTGTTATTACTATCAATCTAACTCATATTATTAGCCATATTATGCTTATATTATCGACAGGACGACAATTACTATACTTATTACTGTTATTACTATCAATCTAACTCATATTATTAGCCATATTATGCTTAAATGATCGATAGAACGACAATTACTATTCTTATTACTCTTATTATTATCAATCTATCTCATATTATTAGCCATATTATGCTTATATGATCGATAGAACGACAATTACTATACTTATTACTCTTATTATTATGAATCTAACTCATATTATTAACCATATTATGCAGATATGATCGATAGAACTACAATTACTATACTCATTACTCTTATTATTATCAATCTAACTCATATTATTGGCCATATTATGCTTATATGATCGATAGAACGAGAATTACTATACTCACTACTCTTAGTATTATCAATCTAACTCATATTATTAACCATATTATCCTTAAATGATCGCTAGTACGACAATTACTATGCTTATTACTCTTATTATTATCAATCTAACTCATATTATTAACCATATTATCCTTAAATGATCGCTAGTACGACAATTACTATACTTATTACTCTTATTATTATGAATCTAACTCATATTATTAACCATATTACGTAGATATGATCGATAGAACTACAATTACTATACTCATTACTCTTATTATTATCAATCTAACCCATATTATTAGCCATATTATGCTTATATGATCGATAGAACGAGAAATACTATACTCACTACTATTAGTATTATCAATCTAACTCATATTATTAGCCATATTATGCTTATATTGTCGATAGAACGACAATTACTATACTTATTACTGTTATTACTATCAATCTAACTCATATTGTTAGCCATATTATGCTTAAATGATCGATAGAACGACAATTACTATACTTATTACACTCACTGTTATCAATCTAACTCATATTATTAACCATATTATGCAGATATGATCGATAGCACGACAATTACTATACTTATTACTCTTATTATTATCAATCTAACTCATATTATTAGCCATATTATGCTTATATGAGCAATAGAACGACAATTACTATACTTGTTACTCTTATTATTATGAATGTAACTCATATTATGCTTATATGATCGATAGAACTACAATTACTATACTCATTACTCTTATTATTATCAATCCAACTCATATTATTACCCATATTATGCTGATATGATCGATAGAACGACATTCACTATACTTATTACACTCACTATTATCAATCTAACTCATATTATTAACCATATTATGCAGATATGATCGATAGAACGACAATTACTATACTTATTACTCTTATTATTATCATTCTAACTCATATTATTAACCATATTAAGCCGATATGATCGATAGAGCTACAATTACTATACTCATTACTCTTATTATTATCAATCTAACTCATATTATTAGCCATATTATGCTTATATGATCGACAGAACGACAATTACTATACTTATTACACTTACTATTATCAATCTAACTCATATTATTAGCCATATTATGCTTATATGATCGATAGAACGACAATTACTGTACTTATTACTCTTATCATTATCGATCTAACTCATATTTTTAACCATATTATGCTAATATGATCGATAGAACGACAATTACTATACTCATTACTCTTATTATTATCAATCTAACTCATATTATTAGCCATATTATGCTTCTATGATCGATAGAACGAGAATTACTATACTCACTACTCTTAGTATTATCAATCTAACTCATATTATTAGCCATATTATGCTTATATTATCGATAGAACGACAATTACTATACTTATTACTCTTATTATTATGAATCTAACTCATATCATTAACCATATTATGCAGATATGATCGGTAGAACTACAATTACTATACTCATTACTCTTATTATTATCAATCTAACTCATATTATTAGCCATATTATGCTTCTATGATCTATAGAACGAGAATTACTATACTCACTACTCTTAGTATTATCAATCTAACTCATATTATTAGCCATATTATGCTTATATTATCGATAGAACGACAATTACTATACTTATTACTTTTATTATTATCAATCTAACTCATATTATTAGCCATATTATGCTTATATGATCGATAGAACGAGAATCACTATACTCACTACTCTTAGTATTATCAATCTAACTCATATTATTAGCCATATTATGCTTATATTATCGACAGAACGACAATTACTATACTTATTACTTTTATTATTATCAATCCAACTCATATTATTAGCCATATTATGATTAAATGATCGCTAGAACTACAATTACTATAATCACTACTGTTAGTATTATCAATCTAACTCATATTATTAGCCATATGATGCTTATATGATCGATAGAACGACAATTACTATACTCATTACTCTTATTATTATCAATCTATCTCATATTATTAGCCATATTATGCTTATATGATCGATAGAACGAGAATTACTATACTCACTACTCTGAGTATTATCAATCTGACTCATATTATTAGCCATATTATGCTTATATTATCGATAGAACGACAATTACTATACTTATTACTGTTATTACTATCAATCTAACTCATATTATTAGCCATATTATGCTTATATGATCGATAGAACGAGAATTACTATACTCACTACTCTGAGTATTATCAATCTAACTCATATTATTAGCCATATTATGCTTATATTATCGATAGAACGACAATTACTATACCTATTACTGTTATTACTATCAATCTAACTCATATTATTAGCCATATTATGCTTAAATGATCGATAGAACGACAATTACTATACTCATTACTCTTATTATTATCAATCTAACTCATATTATTGGCCATATTATGCTTATATGATCGATAGAACGAGAATTACTATACTCACTACTCTTAGTATTATCAATCTAACTCATATTATTAACCATATTATCCTTAAATGATCGCTAGTACGACAATTACTATGCTTATTACTCTTATTATTATCAACCTAACTCATATTATTAGCCATATTATGCTTATATGATCGATAGAACGACAATTACTACACTTATTACTCTTATTATTATGAATCTAACTCATATTATTAACCATATTATGCAGATATGATCGATAGCACGACAATTACTATACTTATTACTCTTATTATTATCCATCTAACTCATATTATTAGCCATATTATGCTTATATGAGCAATAGAACTACAATTACTATACTTATTACTCTTGTTATTATCAATCTAACTCATATTATTAACCATATTATGCAGATATGATCGATAGAACTACAATTACTATACTCATTACTCTTATTATTATCAATCTAACTCGTATTATTAGCCATATTATGCTTAAATGATCGATAGAACGACAATTACTATACTTATTACTCTTATTGTTATGAATCTAACTCTTATTATTAGCCATATTATGCTTATATGATCGATAGAACTACAATTACTATACTCATTACTCTTATTATTATCAATCCAACTCATATTATTACCCATATTATGCTGATATGATCGATAGAACGACATTCACTATACTTATTACACTCACTATTATCAATCTAACTCATATTATTAACCATATTATGCAGATAGGATCGATAGAACGACAACTACTATACTTATTACTCTTATTATTATCATTCTAACTCATATTATTAACCATATTAAGCCGATATGATCGATAGAGCTACAATTACTATACTCATTACTCTTATTATTATCAATCTAACTCATATTATTAGCCATATTATGCTTATATGATCGATAGAACGACAATTACTATACTCATTACTCTTATTATTATCAATCTAACTCATATTATTAGCCATATTGTGCTTAAATGATCGATAGAACTACAATTACTATACTCATTACTCTTATTATTATCAATCTAACCCATATTATTAGCTATATTATGCTAATATGATCGACAGAACGACAATTACTATACTTATTACACTCACTGTTATCAATCTAACTCATATTATTAACCATATTATGCAGATATGATCGATAGAACTACAATTACTATACTCATTACTCTTATTATTATCAATCTAACTCTTATTATTAGCCATATTATGCTTATAATATCGATAGAACGCCAATAAATATACTTATAACTGTTATTATTATCAATATAACTCATATTACTAGCCATATTCTGCTTAAATGATCGATAGAACTACAATTACTATACTCATTACTCTTATTATTATCAATCTAATCCATATTATTAGCCATATTATGCTTATATGATCGATAGAACGAGAATTACTATACTCACTACTCTTAGTATTATCAATCTAACTCATATTATTAGCCATATTATGCTTATATTATCGACAGGACGACAATTACTATACTTATTACTGTTATTACTATCAATCTAACTCATATTATTAGCCATATTATGCTTATATTATCGACAGGACGACAATTACTATACTTATTACTGTTATTACTATCAATCTAACTCATATTATTAGCCATATTATGCTTAAATGATCGATAGAACGACAATTACTATTCTTATTACTCTTATTATTATCAATCTATCTCATATTATTAGCCATATTATGCTTATATGATCGATAGAACGACAATTACTATACTTATTACTCTTATTATTATGAATCTAACTCATATTATTAACCATATTATGCAGATATGATCGATAGAACTACAATTACTATACTCATTACTCTTATTATTATCAATCTAACTCATATTATTGGCCATATTATGCTTATATGATCGATAGAACGAGAATTACTATACTCACTACTCTTAGTATTATCAATCTAACTCATATTATTAACCATATTATCCTTAAATGATCGCTAGTACGACAATTACTATGCTTATTACTCTTATTATTATCAATCTAACTCATATTATTAACCATATTATCCTTAAATGATCGCTAGTACGACAATTACTATACTTATTACTCTTATTATTATGAATCTAACTCATATTATTAACCATATTACGTAGATATGATCGATAGAACTACAATTACTATACTCATTACTCTTATTATTATCAATCTAACCCATATTATTAGCCATATTATGCTTATATGATCGATAGAACGAGAAATACTATACTCACTACTATTAGTATTATCAATCTAACTCATATTATTAGCCATATTATGCTTATATTGTCGATAGAACGACAATTACTATACTTATTACTGTTATTACTATCAATCTAACTCATATTGTTAGCCATATTATGCTTAAATGATCGATAGAACGACAATTACTATACTTATTACACTCACTGTTATCAATCTAACTCATATTATTAACCATATTATGCAGATATGATCGATAGCACGACAATTACTATACTTATTACTCTTATTATTATCAATCTAACTCATATTATTAGCCATATTATGCTTATATGAGCAATAGAACGACAATTACTATACTTGTTACTCTTATTATTATGAATGTAACTCATATTATGCTTATATGATCGATAGAACTACAATTACTATACTCATTACTCTTATTATTATCAATCCAACTCATATTATTACCCATATTATGCTGATATGATCGATAGAACGACATTCACTATACTTATTACACTCACTATTATCAATCTAACTCATATTATTAACCATATTATGCAGATATGATCGATAGAACGACAATTACTATACTTATTACTCTTATTATTATCATTCTAACTCATATTATTAACCATATTAAGCCGATATGATCGATAGAGCTACAATTACTATACTCATTACTCTTATTATTATCAATCTAACTCATATTATTAGCCATATTATGCTTATATGATCGACAGAACGACAATTACTATACTTATTACACTTACTATTATCAATCTAACTCATATTATTAGCCATATTATGCTTATATGATCGATAGAACGACAATTACTGTACTTATTACTCTTATCATTATCGATCTAACTCATATTTTTAACCATATTATGCTAATATGATCGATAGAACGACAATTACTATACTCATTACTCTTATTATTATCAATCTAACTCATATTATTAGCCATATTATGCTTCTATGATCGATAGAACGAGAATTACTATACTCACTACTCTTAGTATTATCAATCTAACTCATATTATTAGCCATATTATGCTTATATTATCGATAGAACGACAATTACTATACTTATTACTCTTATTATTATGAATCTAACTCATATCATTAACCATATTATGCAGATATGATCGGTAGAACTACAATTACTATACTCATTACTCTTATTATTATCAATCTAACTCATATTATTAGCCATATTATGCTTCTATGATCTATAGAACGAGAATTACTATACTCACTACTCTTAGTATTATCAATCTAACTCATATTATTAGCCATATTATGCTTATATTATCGATAGAACGACAATTACTATACTTATTACTTTTATTATTATCAATCTAACTCATATTATTAGCCATATTATGCTTATATGATCGATAGAACGAGAATCACTATACTCACTACTCTTAGTATTATCAATCTAACTCATATTATTAGCCATATTATGCTTATATTATCGACAGAACGACAATTACTATACTTATTACTTTTATTATTATCAATCCAACTCATATTATTAGCCATATTATGATTAAATGATCGCTAGAACTACAATTACTATAATCACTACTGTTAGTATTATCAATCTAACTCATATTATTAGCCATATGATGCTTATATGATCGATAGAACGACAATTACTATACTCATTACTCTTATTATTATCAATCTATCTCATATTATTAGCCATATTATGCTTATATGATCGATAGAACGAGAATTACTATACTCACTACTCTTAGTATTATCAATCTAACTCATATTATTAGCCATATTATGCTTATATTATCGATAGAACGACAATTACTATACTTATTACTTTTATTATTATCAATCTAACTCATATTATTAGCCATATTATGCTTATATGATCGATAGAACGAGAATCACTATACTCACTACTCTTAGTATTATCAATCTAACTCATATTATTAGCCATATTATGCTTATATTATCGACAGAACGACAATTACTATACTTATTACTTTTATTATTATCAATCCAACTCATATTATTAGCCATATTATGATTAAATGATCGCTAGAACTACAATTACTATAATCACTACTGTTAGTATTATCAATCTAACTCATATTATTAGCCATATGATGCTTATATGATCGATAGAACGACAATTACTATACTCATTACTCTTATTATTATCAATCTATCTCATATTATTAGCCATATTATGCTTATATGATCGATAGAACGAGAATTACTATACTCACTACTCTGAGTATTATCAATCTGACTCATATTATTAGCCATATTATGCTTATATTATCGATAGAACGACAATTACTATACTTATTACTGTTATTACTATCAATCTAACTCATATTATTAGCCATATTATGCTTATATGATCGATAGAACGAGAATTACTATACTCACTACTCTGAGTATTATCAATCTAACTCATATTATTAGCCATATTATGCTTATATTATCGATAGAACGACAATTACTATACCTATTACTGTTATTACTATCAATCTAACTCATATTATTAGCCATATTATGCTTAAATGATCGATAGAACGACAATTACTATACTTATTACTCTTATTATTATCAATCTAACTCATATTATTAGCCATATTATGCTTATATGATCGACAGAACTACAATTACTATACTTATTACACTTACTATTATCAATCTAACTCATATTATTAGCCATATTATGCTTATATGATCGACAGAACTACAATTACTATACTTATTACACTTACTATTATCAATCTAACTCATATTATTAGCCATATTATGCTTATATGATCGATAGAACGACAATTACTGTACTTATTACTCTTACCATTATCGATCTAACTCATATTATTAACCATATTATCCTAATATGATCGATAGAACGACAATTACTATACTTATTACACCCACTATTATCAATCTAACTCATATTATTAACCATATTATGCAGATATGATCGATAGCACGACATTTACTATACTTATTACTCTTATTATTATCAACCTAACTCATATTATTAGCCATATTATGCTTATATGATCGATAGGACGACAATTACTATACCTATTATTCTTATTTTTATCAACCCAACCCATATTATTCGCCATATTATGCTTAAATGATCGATGGAACGACAATTACTATACTTATTACTCTTATTATTATGAATCTAACTCATATTATTAGCCATATTATGCTTATATGATCGATAGAACGACAATTACTATACTTATTACTCTTAGTATTATCAATCTAACTCATATTATTAGCCATATTATGCTTATATGATCTATAGAACGACAATTACTATACTCATTACTCTTATTATTATCAATCTAACTCATATTATTAGCCATATTATGCTTATATGATCGACAGAACGACAATTACTATACTAATTACACTTACTGTTATCAATCTAACTCATATTATTAACCATATTATGCTTATATGATCGATAGAACGACAATTACTGTACTTATTACTCTTATCATTATCGATCTAACTCTTATTATTAGCCATATTATGCTTATAATATCGATAGAACGACAATTACTATACTTATTACTGTTATTATTATTAATCTAACTCATACTATTAGCCATATTATGCTTATATGATCGATAGAACGACAATTACTATGCTTATTACTCTTATTATTATCAATCTAACTCATATTATTAGCCATATTATGGTTATATGATTGACAGGACGACAATTACTATACTTATTACACTCACTGTTATCAATCTAACTCATATTATTAACCATATTATGCAAATTTGATCGATAGAACGACAATCACTATACTTATTACTCTTATTATTATCAACCTAACTCATATTATTAGCCATATTATGCTTATATGATCGATAGAACGACAATTACTACACTTATTACTCTTATTATTATGAATCTAACTCATATTATTAACCATATTATGCAGATATGATCGATAGCACGACAATTACTATACTTATTACTCTTATTATTATCCATCTAACTCATATTATTAGCCATATTATGCTTATATGAGCAATAGAACTACAATTACTATACTTATTACTCTTGTTATTATCAATCTAACTCATATTATTAGCCATATTGTGCTTAAATGATCGATAGAACTACAATTACTATACTCATTACTCTTATTATTATCAATCTAACCCATATTATTAGCTATATTATGCTAATATGATCGACAGAACGACAATTACTATACTTATTACACTCACTGTTATCAATCTAACTCATATTATTAACCATATTATGCAGATATGATCGATAGAACTACAATTACTATACTCATTACTCTTATTATTATCAATCTAACTCTTATTATTAGCCATATTATGCTTATAATATCGATAGAACGCCAATAAATATACTTATAACTGTTATTATTATCAATATAACTCATATTACTAGCCATATTCTGCTTAAATGATCGATAGAACTACAATTACTATACTCATTACTCTTATTATTATCAATCTAATCCATATTATTAGCCATATTATGCTTATATGATCGATAGAACGAGAATTACTATACTCACTACTCTTAGTATTATCAATCTAACTCATATTATTAGCCATATTATGCTTATATTATCGACAGGACGACAATTACTATACTTATTACTGTTATTACTATCAATCTAACTCATATTATTAGCCATATTATGCTTAAATGATCGATAGAACGACAATTACTATTCTTATTACTCTTATTATTATCAATCTATCTCATATTATTAGCCATATTATGCTTATATGATCGATAGAACGACAATTACTATACTTATTACTCTTATTATTATGAATCTAACTCATATTATTAACCATATTATGCAGATATGATCGATAGAACGACAATTACTATACTCATTACTCTTAGTATTATCAATCTAACTCATATTATTAGCCATATTATGCTTAAATGATCGATAGAACGGCAATTACTGTACTTATTACTCTTATTATTATCAATTTAACTCATATTATGACACATATTATGCTTATATGATCGATAGAACGACAATTACTATACTCACTACTCTTAGTATTATCAATCTAACTCATATTATTGGCCATATTATGCTTATATGATCGATAGAACGAGAATTACTATACTCACTACTCTTAGTATAATAATCTAACTCATATTATTAGCCATATTATGCTTATATGATCGATAGAACGAGAATTACTATACTCACTACTCTTAGTATTATCAATCTAACTCATATTATTAGCCATATTATGCTTATAATATCGATAGAACGACAATTACTATACTTATTACTGTTATTATTATCAATCTAACTCATATTATTAGCCATATTATGCTTAAATGATCGATAGAACGACAATTACTATACTTGTTACTCCTATTATTATCAATCTAACTCATATTATTAGCCATATTATGCTTATATGATCGATAGAACGACAATTACTATACTTATTACTCTTATTATTATCAATCAAACTCATATTATTAGCCATATTATGCTTAAATGATCGATAGAACGACAATTACTATACTTATTACTCTTATTATTATCAATCTAACTCATATTGTTAGCCATATTATGCTTAAATGATCGATAGAACGACAATTATTATACTCATTACTCTTATTATTATCAATCCAACTCATATTATTACCCATATTATGATGATATGATCGATAGAACTACATTTACTATACTTATTACACTCACTATTATCAATCTAACTCATGTTATTAACCATATTATGCTTATATGATCGATAGAACGACAAATACTATACTTATTACTCTTATTATTATCAATCTAACTCATATTATTAACCATATTATGCAAATTTGATCGGTAGAACGACAATCACTATACTTATTACTCTTATTATTATCAACCTAACTCATATTATTAACCATATTATGCAGATATGATCGATAGAACTACAATTACTATACTCATTACTCTTAATATTATCAATCTAACTCATATTATTAGCCATATTATGCTTAAATGATCGATAGAACGGCAATTACTATACTTATTACTCTTATTGTTATCAATCTAACTCATATTATTAGCCATATTATGCTTATATGAGCAATAGAACTACAATTACTATACTTATTACTCTTATTATTATCAATCTAACTCATATTATTAACCATATTATGCAGATATGATCGATAGAACTACAATTACTATACTCATTACTCTTATTATTATCAATCTAACTCATATTATTAGCCATATTATGCTTCTATGATCGATAGAACGAGAATTACTATACTCACTACTCTTAGTATTATCAATCTAACTCATATTATTAGCCATATTATGCTTAAATGATCGATAGAACGATAATCACTATACTTATTACTCTTATTATTATCAACCTAACTCATATTATTAGCCATATTATGCTTATATGATCGATAGAACGACAATTACAATACTTATTACTCTTATTTTTGTGAATCTAACTCATATTATTAACCATATTATGCAGATATGATCGATAGAACTACAATTATTATACTCATTACTCTTATTATTATCAATCTAACTCATATTATTAGCCATATTATGCTTCTATGATCGATAGAACGAGAATTACTATACTCACTACTCTTAGTATTATCAATCTAACTCATATTATTAGCCATATTATGCTTATATTATCGATAGAACGACAATCACTATACTTAATACACTCACTGTTATTAATCTAACTCACATTATTAACCATATTATGCAAATTTGATCGCTAGAACGACAATCACTATACTTATTACTCTTATTATTATCAACCTAACTCATATTATTAGCCATATTATGCTTATATGATCGATAGAACGACAATTACTATACTTATTACTCTTATTATTGTGAATCTAACTCATATTATTAACCATATTATGCAGATATGATCGATAGAACTACAATTATTATACTTATTACTCTTATTATTATCAATCTAACTCATATTATTAGCCATATTATGCTTATATGATCGATAGAACGAGAATTACTATACTCACTACTCTTAGTATTATCAATCTAACTCATATTATTAGCCATATTATGCTTAAATGATCGATAGAACGGCAATTACTGTACTTATTACTCTTATTATTATCAATTTAACTCATATTATTACCCATATTATGCTTATATGATCGATAGAACGACAATTACTATACTCACTACTCTTAGTATTATCAATCTAACTCATATTATTAGCCATATTATGCTTATAATATCGATAGAACGACAATTACTATACTTATTACTGTTATTATTATCAATCTAACTCATATTATTAGCCATATTATGCTTAAATGATCGATAGAACGACAATTACTATACTTGTTACTCCTATTATTATCAATCTAACTCATATTATTAGCCATATTATGCTTATATGATCGATAGAACGAGAATTACTATACTCACTACTCTTAGTATTATCAATCTAACTCATATTATTAGCCATATTATGCTTATAATATCGATAGAACGACAATTACTATACTTATTACTGTTATTATTATCAATCTAACTCATATTATTAGCCATATTATGCTTAAATGATCGATAGAACGACAATTACTATACTTGTTACTCCTATTATTATCAATCTAACTCATATTATTAGCCATATTATGCTTATATGATCGATAGAACGACAATTACTATACTTATTACTCTTATTATTATCAATCAAACTCATATTATTAGCCATATTATGCTTAAATGATCGATAGAACGACAATTACTATACTTATTACTCTTATTATTATCAATCTAACTCATATTATTAGCCATATTATGCTTAAATGATCGATAGAACGACAATTATTATACTCATTACTCTTATTATTATCAATCCAACTCATATTATTACCCATATTATGATGATATGATCGATAGAACTACATTTACTATACTTATTGCACTCACTGTTATCAATCTAACTCATGTTATTAACCATATTATGCAGATATGATCGATAGAACGACAATTACTATACTTATTACTCTTATTATTATCAATCTAACTCATATTATTAGCCATATTATGCTTATATGATCGATAGAACGACAATTACTATACTTATTACTCTTATTATTATAAATCTAACTCATATTATTAGCCATATTATGCTTATATGATCGATAGAACGACAAATACTATACTTATTACTCTTATTATTATCAATCTAACTCATATTATTAACCATATTATGCAAATTTGATCGGTAGAACGACAATCACTATACTTATTACTCTTATTATTATCAACCTAACTCATATTATTAACCATATTATGCAGATATGATCGATAGAACTACAATTACTATACTCATTACTCTTATTATTATCAATCTAACTCATATTATTAGCCATATTATGCTTAAATGATCGATAGAAGGACAATTACTATACTTATTACTCTTATTATTATCAATCTAACTCATATTATTAGCCATATTATGCTTATATGAGCAATAGAACTACAATTACTATACTTATTACTCTTATTATTATCAATCTAACTCATATTATTAGCCATATTATGCTTAAATGATCGATAGAACGACAATTATTATACTCATTACTCTTATTATTATCAATCCAACTCATATTATTACCCATATTATGATGATATGATCGATAGAACTACATTTACTATACTTATTGCACTCACTGTTATCAATCTAACTCATGTTATTAACCATATTATGCAGATATGATCGATAGAACGACAATTACTATACTTATTACTCTTATTATTATCAATCTAACTCATATTATTAGCCATATTATGCTTATATGATCGATAGAACGACAATTACTATACTTATTACTCTTATTATTATAAATCTAACTCATATTATTAGCCATATTATGCTTATATGATCGATAGAACGACAAATACTATACTTATTACTCTTATTATTATCAATCTAACTCATATTATTAACCATATTATGCAAATTTGATCGGTAGAACGACAATCACTATACTTATTACTCTTATTATTATCAACCTAACTCATATTATTAACCATATTATGCAGATATGATCGATAGAACTACAATTACTATACTCATTACTCTTATTATTATCAATCTAACTCATATTATTAGCCATATTATGCTTAAATGATCGATAGAAGGACAATTACTATACTTATTACTCTTATTATTATCAATCTAACTCATATTATTAGCCATATTATGCTTATATGAGCAATAGAACTACAATTACTATACTTATTACTCTTATTATTATCAATCTAACTCATATTATTAACCATATTATGCAGATATGATCGATAGAACTACAATTACTATACTCATTACTCTTATTATTATCAATCTAACTCATATTATTAGCCATATTATGCTTCTATGATCGATAGAACGAGAATTACTATACTCACTACTCTTAGTATTATCAATCTAACTCATATTATTAGCCATATTATGCTTATATTATCGATAGAACGACAATCACTATACTTAATACACTCACTGTTATCAATCTAACTCATATTATTAACCATATTATGCAAATTTGATCGCTAGAACGACAATCACTATACTTATTACTCTTATTATTATCAACCTAACTCATATTATTAGCCATATTATGCTTATATGATCGATAGAACGACAATTACTATACTTATTACTCTTATTATTGTGAATCTAACTCATATTATTAACCATATTATGCAGATATGATCGATAGAACTACAATTATTATACTTATTACTCTTATTATTATCAATCTAACTCATATTATTAGCCATATTATGCTTATATGATCGATAGAACGAGAATTACTATACTCACTACTCTTAATATTATCAATCTAACTCTTATTATTAGCCATATTATGCTGATAATATCGATAGAACGACAATTACTATACTTATTACTGTTATTATTATCAATCTAACTCATATTATTAGCCATATTATGCTTAAATGATCGATAGAACTACAATTACTATACTCATTACTCTTATTATTATCAATCTAACCCATATTATTAGCCATATTATGCTTATATGATCGATAGAACGACAATTACTATACTTATTACTCTTATTATTGTGAATCTAACTCATATTATTAACCATATTATGCAGATATGATCGATAGAACTACAATTATTATACTTATTACTCTTATTATTATCAACCTAACTCATATTATTAGCCATATTATGCTTATATGATCGATAGAACGACAATTACTATACTTATTACTCTTATTATTATGAATCTAACTCATATTATTAACCATATTGTGCAGATATGATCGATAGCACGACATTTACTATACACATTACTCTTACTATTATCAATCTAACTCATATTATTAACCATATTATGCAGATATGATCGAAAGCACGACATTTACTATACACATTACTCTTACTATTATCAATCTAACTCATATTATTAGCCATATTATGCTTATATGAGCAATAGAACTACAATTGCTATATTTATTACTCTTATTATTATCAATCTAACTCATATTATTATCCATATTATGCAGATATGATCGATAGAACTACAATTACTATACTCATTACTCTTATTATTATCAATCTAACTCATATTATTAGCCATATTATGCTTAAATGATCGATAGAACTACAATTACTATACTCACTACTCTTAGTATTATCAATCTAACTCATATTATTAGCCATATTATGCTAATATGATCGAGAGAACGACAATTACTGTACTTATTACACTCACTGTTATCAATCTAACTCATATTATTAACCATATTATGCAAATTTGATCGCTAGAACGACAATCACTATACTTATTACTCTTATTATTATCAACCTAACTCATATTATTAGCCATATTATGCTTAAATGATCGATAGAACGACAATTACTATACTTATTACTCTTATTATCATCAATCTAACTCATATTATTAGCCATATTATGCTTATATGAGCAATAGAACTACAATTACTATACCTATTACTGTTATTATTATCAATCTAACTCATATTATTAGCCATATTATGCTTAAATGATCGATAGAACTACAACTACTATACTCATTACTCTTATTATTATCAATCTAACCCATATTATTAGTCATATTATGCTAATATGATCGACAGAACGACAATTACTATACTTATTACACTCACTGTTATCAATCTAACTCATATTATTAACCATATTATGCAAATTTGATCGATAGAACGACAATCACTATACTTATTACTCTTATTATTATCAACCTAACTCATATTATTAGCCATATTATGCTTATATGATCGATAGAACGACAATTACTATACTTATTACTCTTATTATTATGAATCTAACTCATATTATTAACCATATTATGCAGATATGATCGATAGAACTACAATTACTATACTCATTACTCTTGTTATTATCAATCTAACTCTTATTATTAGCCATATTATGCTTATAATATCGATAGAACGCCAATTACTATACGTATTACTGTTATTATTATCAATCTAACTCATATTATTAGCCATATTATGCTTAAATGATCGATAGAACGACAATTACTATACTTGTTACTCCTATTATTATCAATCTAACTCATATTATTAGCCATATTATGCTTATATGAGCAATAGAACTGCAATTACTATATTTATTACTCTTATTATTATCAATCTAACTCATATTATTAACCATATTATGCAGATATGATCGATAGAACTACAATTACTATACTCATTACTCTTATTATTATCAATCTAACTCATATTATTAGCCATATTATGCTTAAATGATCGATAGAACTACAATTACTATACTCACTACTCTTAGTATTATCAATCTAACTCATATTATTAGCCATATTATGCTAATATGATCGAGAGAACGACAATTACTATACTTATTACACTCACTGTTATCAATCTAACTCATATTATTAACCTTATTATGCAAATTTGATCGGTAGAACGACAATCACTATACTTATTACTCTTATTATTATCAACCTAACTCATATTATTAGCCATATTATGCTTATATGATCGATAGAACGACAATTACTATACTTATTACTCTTATTATTATGAATCTAACTCATATTATTAACCATATTATGCAGATATGATCGATAGAACGAGAATTACTATACTCACTACTCTTAATATTATCAATCTAACTCTTATTATTAGCCATATTATGCTTATAATATCGATAGAACGACAATTACTATACTTATTACTGTTATTATTATCAATCTAACTCATATTATTAGCCATATTATGCTTAAATGATCGATAGAACTACAATTACTATACTCATTACTCTTATTATTATCAATCTAACTCATATTATTAGCCATATTATGCTTATATGATCGATAGAACGACAATTACTATACTTATTACTCTTATCATTATCAATCTAACTCATATTATTAGCCATATTATGCTTAAATGATCGATAGAACGACAATTACTATACTTATTACTCTTATTATTATCAATCTAACTCATATTATTAGCCATATTATGCTTAAATGATCGATAGAACGACAATTATTATACTCATTACTCTTATTATTATCAATCCAACTCATATTATTACCCATATTATGATGATATGATCGATAGAACTACATTTACTATACTTATTACACTCACTATTATCAATCTAACTCATGTTATTAACCATATTATGCAGATATGATCGATAGAACGACAATTACTATACTTATTACTCTTATTATTATCAATCTAACTCATATTATTAGCCATATTATGCTTATATGATCGATAGAACGACAATTACTGTACTTATTACTCTTATTATTATAAATCTAACTCATATTATTAGCCATATTATGCTTATATGATCGATAGAACGACAAATACTATACTTATTACTCTTATTATTATGAATCTAATTCATATTATTAACCATATTATGCTAATATGATCGATAGAACGACAATTACTATACTTATTACACTCACTGTTATCAATCTAACTCATATTATTAACCATATTGTGCAGATATGATCGATAGCACGACATTTACTATACACATTACTCTTACTATTATCAATCTAACTCATATTATTAGCCATATTATGCTTATATGATCGATAGAACGACAATTACTATACTTATTACTCTTATTATTATGAATCTAACTCATATTATTAACCATATTATGCAGATATGATCGATAGAACGAGAATTACTATACTCACTACTCTTAATATTATCAATCTAACTCTTATTATTAGCCATATTATGCTTATAATATCGATAGAACGACAATTACTATACTTATTACTGTTATTATTATCAATCTAACTCATATTATTAGCCATATTATGCTTAAATGATCGATAGAACTACAATTACTATACTCATTACTCTTATTATTATCAATCTAACTCTTATTATTAGCCATATTATGCTTATAATATCGATAGAACGCCAATTACTATACTTGTTACTCCTATTATTATCAATCTAACTCATATTATTAGCCATATTATGCTTATATGAGCAATAGAACTACAATTACTATATTTATTACTCTTATTATTATGAATCTAACTCATATGATTAACCATATTATGCAGATATGATCGATAGAACTACAACTACTATACTCATTACTCTTATTATTATCAATCTAACTCTTATTATTAGCCATATTATGCTTAAATGATCGATAGAACTACAATTACTATACTCATTACTCTTATTATTATCAATCTAACCCATATTATTAGCCATATTAAGCTTATATGATCCATAGAACGAGAATTACTATACTCACTACTCTTAGTATTATCAATCTAACTCATATTATTGGCCATATTATGCTTATATGATCGATAGAACGAGAATTACTATACTCACTACTCTTAGTATTATCAATCTAACTCATATTATTAGCCATATTATGCTTAAATGATCGATAGAACGGCAATTACTGTACTTATTACTCTTATTATTATCAATTTAACTCATATTATTACCCATATTATGCTTATATGATCGATAGAACGACAATTACTATACTTATTACTGTTATTATTATCAATCTAACTCATATTATTAGCCATATTATGCTTAAATGATCGATAGAACGACAATTACTATACTTGTTACTCCTATTATTATCAATCTAACTCATATTATTAGCCATATTATGCTTATATGATCGATAGAACGACAATTACTATACTTATTACTCTTATTATTATCAATCAAACTCATATTATTAGCCATATTATGCTTAAATGATCGATAGAACGACAATTACTATACTTATTACTCTTATTATTATCAATCTAACTCATATTATTAGCCATATTATGCTTAAATGATCGATAGAACGACAATTATTATACTCATTACTCTTATTATTATCAATCCAACTCATATTATTAGCCATATTATGCTTATATGATCGATAGAACGACAATTACTATACTTATTACTCTTATTATTGTGAATCTAACTCATATTATTAACCATATTATGCAGATATGATCGATAGAACTACAATTATTATACTTATTACTCTTATTATTATCAATCTAACTCATATTATTAGCCATATTATGCTTATATGATCGATAGAACGAGAATTACTATACTCACTACTCTTAATATTATCAATCTAACTCTTATTATTAGCCATATTATGCTGATAATATCGATAGAACGACAATTACTATACTTATTACTCTTATTATTATCAATCTAACTCATATTATTAGCCATATTATGCTTATATGATCGATAGAACGACAATTACTATACTTATTACTCTTATTATTATAAATCTAACTCATATTATTAGCCATATTATGCTTATATGATCGATAGAATGACAAATACTATACTTATTACTCTTATTATTATCAATCTAATTCATATTATTAACCATATTATGCTAATATGATCGATAGAACGACAATTACTATACTTATTACACTCACTGTTATCAATCTAACTCATATTATTAACCATATTGTGCAGATATGATCGATAGCACGACATTTACTATACACATTACTCTTACTATTATCAATCTAACTCATATTATTAACCATATTATGCAGATATGATCGATAGCACGACATTTACTATACACATTACTCTTACTATTATCAATCTAACTCATATTATTAACCACATTATGCAGATATGATCGATAGCACGACATTTACTATACATAATACTCTTATTATTATCAATCTAACTCATATTATTAGCCATATTATGCTTAAATGATCGATAGAACGACAATTACTATACTTATTACTCTTATTATTATCAATCTAACTCATATTATTAGCCATATTATGCTTATATGAGCAATAGAACTACAATTACTATATTTATTACTCTTATTATTATCAATCTAACTCATATTATTAACCATATTATGCAGATATGATCGATAGAACTACAATTACTATACTCATTACTCTTATTATTATCAATCTAACTCATATTATTAGCCATATTATGCTTAAATGATCGATGGAACTACAATTACTATACTCACTACTCTTAGTATTATCAATCTAACTCATATTATTAGCCATATTATGCTAATATGATCGAGAGAACGACAATTACTATACTTATTACACTCACTGTTATCAATCTAACTCATATTCTTAACCTTATTATGCAAATTTGATCGGTAGAACGACAATCACTATACTTATTACTCTTATTATTATCAACCTAACTCATATTATTAACCATATTATGCAGATATGATCGATAGAACTACAATTACTATACTCATTACTCTTATTATTATCAATCTAACTCATATTATTAGCCATATTATGCTTAAATGATCGATAGAACGACAATTACTATACTTATTACTCTTATTATTATCAATCTAACTCATATTATTAGCCATATTATGCTTATATGAGCAATAGAACTACAATTACTATACTTATTACTCTTATTATTATCAATCTAACTCATATTATTAACCATATTATGCAGATATGATCGATAGAACTACAATTACTATACTCATTACTCTTATTATTATCAATCTAACTCATATTATTAGCCATATTATGCTTCTATGATCGATAGAACGAGAATTACTATACTCACTACTCTTAGTATTATCAATCTAACTCATATTATTAGCCATATTATGCTTATATTATCGATAGAACGACAATCACTATACTTAATACACTCACTGTTATCAATCTAACTCACATTATTAACCATATTATGCAAATTTGATCGCTAGAACGACAATCACTATACTTATTACTCTTATTATTATCAACCTAACTCATATTATTAGCCATATTATGCTTATATGATCGATAGAACGACAATTACTATACTTATTACTCTTATTATTGTGAATCTAACTCATATTATTAACCATATTATGCAGATATGATCGATAGAACTACAATTATTATACTTATTACTCTTATTATTATCAATCTAACTCATATTATTAGCCATATTATGCTTATATGATCGATAGAACGAGAATTACTATACTCACTACTCTTAGTATTATCAATCTAACTCATATTATTGGCCATATTATGCTTATATGATCGATAGAACGAGAATTACTATACTCACTACTCTTAGTATTATCAATCTAACTCATATTATTAGCCATATTATGCTTAAATGATCGATAGAACGGCAATTACTGTACTTATTACTCTTATTATTATCAATTTAACTCATATTATTACCCATATTATGCTTATATGATCGATAGAACGACAATTACTATACTCACTACTCTTAGTATTATCAATCTAACTCATATTATTAGCCATATTATGCTTATAATATCGATAGAACGACAATTACTATACTTATTACTGTTATTATTATCAATCTAACTCATATTATTAGCCATATTATGCTTAAATGATCGATAGAACGACAATTACTATACTTGTTACTCCTATTATTATCAATCTAACTCATATTATTAGCCATATTATGCTTATATGATCGATAGAACGAGAATTACTATACTCACTACTCTTAGTATTATCAATCTAACTCATATTATTAGCCATATTATGCTTATAATATCGATAGAACGACAATTACTATACTTATTACTGTTATTATTATCAATCTAACTCATATTATTAGCCATATTATGCTTAAATGATCGATAGAACGACAATTACTATACTTGTTACTCCTATTATTATCAATCTAACTCATATTATTAGCCATATTATGCTTATATGATCGATAGAACGACAATTACTATACTTATTACTCTTATTATTATCAATCAAACTCATATTATTAGCCATATTATGCTTAAATGATCGATAGAACGACAATTACTATACTTATTACTCTTATTATTATCAATCTAACTCATATTATTAGCCATATTATGCTTAAATGATCGATAGAACGACAATTATTATACTCATTACTCTTATTATTATCAATCCAACTCATATTATTACCCATATTATGATGATATGATCGATAGAACTACATTTACTATACTTATTGCACTCACTGTTATCAATCTAACTCATGTTATTAACCATATTATGCAGATATGATCGATAGAACGACAATTACTATACTTATTACTCTTATTATTATCAATCTAACTCATATTATTAGCCATATTATGCTTATATGATCGATAGAACGACAATTACTATACTTATTACTCTTATTATTATAAATCTAACTCATATTATTAGCCATATTATGCTTATATGATTGATAGAACGACAAATACTATACTTATTACTCTTATTATTATCAATCTAACTCATATTATTAACCATATTATGCAAATTTGATCGGTAGAACGACAATCACTATACTTATTACTCTTATTATTATCAACCTAACTCATATTATTAACCATATTATGCAGATATGATCGATAGAACTACAATTACTATACTCATTACTCTTATTATTATCAATCTAACTCATATTATTAGCCATATTATGCTTAAATGATCGATAGAAGGACAATTACTATACTTATTACTCTTATTATTATCAATCTAACTCATATTATTAGCCATACTATGCTTATATGAGCAATAGAACTACAATTACTATACTTATTACTCTTATTATTATCAATCTAACTCATATTATTAACCATATTATGCAGATATGATCGATAGAACTACAATTACTATACTCATTACTCTTATTATTATCAATCTAACTCATATTATTAGCCATATTATGCTTCTATGATCGATAGAACGAGAATTACTATACTCACTACTCTTAGTATTATCAATCTAACTCATATTATTAGCCATATTATGCTTATATTATCGATAGAACGACAATCACTATACTTAATACACTCACTGTTATCAATCTAACTCATATTATTAACCATATTATGCAAATTTGATCGCTAGAACGACAATCACTATACTTATTACTCTTATTATTATCAACCTAACTCATATTATTAGCCATATTATGCTTATATGATCGATAGAACGACAATTACTATACTTATTACTCTTATTATTGTGAATCTAACTCATATTATTAACCATATTATGCAGATATGATCGATAGAACTACAATTATTATACTTATTACTCTTATTATTATCAATCTAACTCATATTATTAGCCATATTATGCTTATATGATCGATAGAACGAGAATTACTATACTCACTACTCTTAATATTATCAATCTAACTCTTATTATTAGCCATATTATGCTGATAATATCGATAGAACGACAATTACTATACTTATTACTGTTATTATTATCAATCTAACTCATATTATTAGCCATATTATGCTTAAATGATCGATAGAACTACAATTACTATACTCATTACTCTTATTATTATCAATCTAACCCATATTATTAGCCATATTATGCTAATATGATCGACAGAACGACAATTACTATACTTATTACACTCACTGTTATCAATCTAACTCATATTATTAACCATATTATGCAAATTTGATCGATAGAACGACAATCACTATACTTATTACTCTTATTATTATCAACCTAACTCATATTATTAGCCATATTATGCTTATATGATCGATAGAACGACAATTACTATACTTATTACTCTTATTATTATGAATCTAACTCATATTATTAACCATATTGTGCAGATATGATCGATAGCACGACATTTACTATACACATTACTCTTACTATTATCAATCTAACTCATATTATTAACCACATTATGCAGATATGATCGATAGCACGACATTTACTATACTTACTACTCTTATTATTATCAATCTAACTCATATTATTAGCCATATTATGCTTAAATGATCGATAGAACGACAATTACTATACTTATTACTCTTATTATTATCAATCTAACTCATATTATTAGCCATATTATGCTTATATGAGCAATAGAACTACAATTGCTATATTTATTACTCTTATTATTATCAATCTAACTCATATTATTATCCATATTATGCAGATATGATCGATAGAACTACAATTACTATACTCATTACTCTTATTATTATCAATCTAACTCATATTATTAGCCATATTATGCTTAAATGATCGATAGAACTACAATTACTATACTCACTACTCTTAGTATTATCAATCTAACTCATATTATTAGCCATATTATGCTAATATGATCGAGAGAACGACAATTACTGTACTTATTACACTCACTGTTATCAATCTAACTCATATTATTAACCATATTATGCAAATTTGATCGCTAGAACGACAATCACTATACTTATTACTCTTATTATTATCAACCTAACTCATATTATTAGCCATATTATGCTTAAATGATCGATAGAACGACAATTACTATACTTATTACTCTTATTATCATCAATCTAACTCATATTATTAGCCATATTATGCTTATATGAGCAATAGAACTACAATTACTATACCTATTACTGTTATTATTATCAATCTAACTCATATTATTAGCCATATTATGCTTAAATGATCGATAGAACTACAACTACTATACTCATTACTCTTATGATTATCAATCTAACCCATATTATTAGCCATATTATGCTAATATGATCGACAGAACGACAATTACTATACTTATTACACTCACTGTTATCAATCTAACTCATATTATTAACCATATTATGCAAATTTGATCGATAGAACGACAATCACTATACTTATTACTCTTATTATTATCAACCTAACTCATATTATTAGCCATATTATGCTTATATGATCGATAGAACTACAATTACTATACTTATTACTCTTATTATTATCAATCTAACTCATATTATTAACCATATTATGCAAATTTGATCGATAGAACGACAATCACTATACTTATTACTCTTATTATTATCAACCTAACTCATATTATTAACCATATTATGCAGATATGATCGATAGAACGAGAATTACTATACTCACTACTCTTAATATTATCAATCTAACTCTTATTATTAGCCATATTATGCTTATAATATCGATAGAACGACAATTACTATACTTATTACTGTTATTATTATCAATCTAACTCATATTATTAGCCATATTATGCTTAAATGATCGATAGAACTACAATTACTATACTCATTACTCTTATTATTATCAATCTAACCCATATTATTAGTCATATTATGCTAATATGATCGACAGAACGACAATTACTATACTTATTACACTCACTGTTATCAATCTAACTCATATTATTAACCATATTATGCAAATTTGATCGATAGAACGACAATCACTATACTTATTACTCTTATTATTATCAACCTAACTCATATTATTAGCCATATTATGCTTATATGATCGATAGAACGACAATTACTATACTTATTACTCTTATTATTATGAATCTAACTCATATTATTAACCATATTATGCAGATATGATCGATAGAACTACAATTACTATACTCATTACTCTTGTTATTATCAATCTAACTCTTATTATTAGCCATATTATGCTTATAATATCGATAGAACGCCAATTACTATACGTATTACTGTTATTATTATCAATCTAACTCATATTATTAGCCATATTATGCTTAAATGTCGATAGAACTACAATTACTATACTCACTGCTCTTATTATTATCAATCTAACCCATATTATTAGCCATATTATGCTTCTATGATCGATAGAACGAGAATTACTATACTCACTAATCTTAGTATTATCAATCTAACTCATATTATTAGCCATATTATGCTTATATTATCGATAGAACGACAATTACTATACTTATTACTGTTATTACTATCAATCTAACTCATATTATTAGCCATATTATGCTTAAATGATCGATAGAACGACAATTACTATACTTGTTACTCCTATTATTATCAATCTAACTCATATTATTAGCCATATTATGCTTATATGAGCAATAGAACTGCAATTACTATATTTATTACTCTTATTATTATCAATCTAACTCATATTATTAACCATATTATGCAGATATGATCGATAGAACTACAATTACTATACTCATTACTCTTATTATTATCAATCTAACTCATATTATTAGCCATATTATGCTTAAATGATCGATAGAACTACAATTACTATACTCACTACTCTTAGTATTATCAATCTAACTCATATTATTAGCCATATTATGCTAATATGATCGAGAGAACGACAATTACTATACTTATTACACTCACTGTTATCAATCTAACTCATATTATTAACCTTATTATGCAAATTTGATCGGTAGAACGACAATCACTATACTTATTACTCTTATTATTATCAACCTAACTCATATTATTAGCCATATTATGCTTATATGATCGATAGAACGACAATTACTATACTTATTACTCTTATTATTATGAATCTAACTCATATTATTAACCATATTATGCAGATATGATCGATAGAACGAGAATTACTATACTCACTACTCTTAATATTATCAATCTAACTCTTATTATTAGCCATATTATGCTTATAATATCGATAGAACGACAATTACTATACTTATTACTGTTATTATTATCAATCTAACTCATATTATTAGCCATATTATGCTTAAATGATCGATAGAACTACAATTTACTATACTCATTACTCTTATTATTATCATCTAACTCTTATTATTAGCCATATTATGCTTATAATATCGATAGAACGCCAATTACTATACTTGTTACTCCTTTTATTATCAATCTAACTCATATTATTAGCCATATTATGCTTATATGAGCAATAGAACTACAATTACTATATTTATTACTCTTATTATTATGAATCTAACTCATATGATTAACCATATTATGCAGATATGATCGATAGAACTACAACTACTATACTCATTACTCTTATTATTATCAATCTAACTCTTATTATTAGCCATATTATGCTTAAATGATCGATAGAACTACAATTACTATACTCATTACTCTTATTATTATCAATCTAACCCATATTATTAGCCATATTAAGCTTATATGATCCATAGAACGAGAATTACTATACTCACTACTCTTAGTATTATCAATCTAACTCATATTATTGGCCATATTATGCTTATATGATCGATAGAACGAGAATTACTATACTCACTACTCTTAGTATTATCAATCTAACTCATATTATTAGCCATATTATGCTTAAATGATCGATAGAACGGCAATTACTGTACTTATTACTCTTATTATTATCAATTTAACTCATATTATTACCCATATTATGCTTATATGATCGATAGAACGACAATTACTATACTTATTACTGTTATTATTATCAATCTAACTCATATTATTAGCCATATTATGCTTAAATGATCGATAGAACGACAATTACTATACTTGTTACTCCTATTATTATCAATCTAACTCATATTATTAGCCATATTATGCTTATATGATCGATAGAACGACAATTACTATACTTATTACTCTTATTATTATCAATCAAACTCATATTATTAGCCATATTATGCTTAAATGATCGATAGAACGACAATTACTATACTTATTACTCTTATTATTATCAATCTAACTCATATTATTAGCCATATTATGCTTAAATGATCGATAGAACGACAATTATTATACTCATTACTCTTATTATTATCAATCCAACTCATATTATTAGCCATATTATGCTTATATGATCGATAGAACGACAATTACTATACTTATTACTCTTATTATTGTGAATCTAACTCATATTATTAACCATATTATGCAGATATGATCGATAGAACTACAATTATTATACTTATTACTCTTATTATTATCAATCTAACTCATATTATTAGCCATATTATGCTTATATGATCGATAGAACGAGAATTACTATACTCACTACTCTTAATATTATCAATCTAACTCTTATTATTAGCCATATTATGCTGATAATATCGATAGAACGACAATTACTATACTTATTACTCTTATTATTATCAATCTAACTCATATTATTAGCCATATTATGCTTATATGATCGATAGAACGACAATTACTATACTTATTACTCTTATTATTATAAATCTAACTCATATTATTAGCCATATTATGCTTATATGATCGATAGAATGACAAATACTATACTTATTACTCTTATTATTATCAATCTAATTCATATTATTAACCATATTATGCTAATATGATCGATAGAACGACAATTACTATACTTATTACACTCACTGTTATCAATCTAACTCATATTATTAACCATATTGTGCAGATATGATCGATAGCACGACATTTACTATACACATTACTCTTACTATTATCAATCTAACTCATATTATAACCATATTATGCAGATATGATCGATAGCACGACATTTACTATACACATTACTCTTACTATTATCAATCTAACTCATATTATTAACCACATTATGCAGATATGATCGATAGCACGACATTTACTATACATAATACTCTTATTATTATCAATCTAACTCATATTATTACCCATATTATGCTTATATGATCGATAGAACGACAATTACTATACTTATTACTGTTATTATTATCAATCTAACTCATATTATAGCCATATTATGCTTAAATGATCGATAGAACGACAATTACTATACTTGTTACTCCTATTATTATCAATCTAACTCATATTATTAGCCATATTATGCTTATATGATCGATAGAACGACAATTACTATACTTATTACTCTTATTATTATCAATCAAACTCATATTATTAGCCATATTATGCTTAAATGATCGATAGAACGACAATTACTATACTTATTACTCTTATTATTATCAATCTAACTCATATTATTAGCCATATTATGCTTAAATGATCGATAGAACGACAATTATTATACTCATTACTCTTATTATTATCAATCCAACTCATATTATTAGCCATATTATGCTTATATGATCGATAGAACGACAATTACTATACTTATTACTCTTATTATTGTGAATCCAACTCATATTATTAACCATATTATGCAGATATGATCGATAGAACTACAATTATTATACTTATTACTCTTATTATTATCAATCTAACTCATATTATTAGCCATATTATGCTTATATGATCGATAGAACGAGAATTACTATACTCACTACTCTTAATATTATCAATCTAACTCTTATTATTAGCCATATTATGCTGATAATATCGATAGAACGACAATTACTATACTTATTACTCTTATTATTATCAATCTAACTCATATTATTAGCCATATTATGCTTATATGATCGATAGAACGACAATTACTATACTTATTACTCTTATTATTATAAATCTAACTCATATTATTAGCCATATTATGCTTATATGATCGATAGAATGACAAATACTATACTTATACTCTTATTATTATCAATCTAATTCATATTATTAACCATATTATGCTAATATGATCGATAGAACGACAATTACTATACTTATTACACTCACTGTTATCAATCTAACTCATATTATTAACCATATTGTGCAGATATGATCGATAGCACGACATTTACTATACACATTACTCTTACTATTATCAATCTAACTCATATTATTAACCATATTATGCAGATATGATCGATAGCACGACATTACTATACACATTACTCTTACTATTATCAATCTAACTCATATTATTAACCACATTATGCAGATATGATCGATAGCACGACATTTACTATACATAATACTCTTATTATTATCAATCTAACTCATATTATTAGCATATTATGCTTAAATGATCGATAGAACGACAATTACTATACTTATTACTCTTATTATTATCAATCTAACTCATATTATTAGCCATATTATGCTTATATGAGCAATAGAACTACAATTACTATATTTATTACTCTTATTATTATCAATCTAACTCATATTATTAACCATATTATGCAGATATGATCGATAGAACTACAATTACTATACTCATTACTCTTATTATTATCAATCTAACTCATATTATTAGCCATATTATGCTTAAATGATCGATGGAACTACAATTACTATACTCACTACTCTTAGTATTATCAATCTAACTCATATTATTAGCCATATTATGCTAATATGATCGAGAGAACGACAATTACTATACTTATTACACTCACTGTTATCAATCTAACTCATATTCTTAACCTTATTATGCAAATTTGATCGGTAGAACGACAATCACTATACTTATTACTCTTATTATTATCAACCTAACTCATATTATTAACCATATTATGCAGATATGATCGATAGAACTACAATTACTATACTCATTACTCTTATTATTATCAATCTAACTCATATTATTAGCCATATTATGCTTAAATGATCGATAGAACGACAATTACTATACTTATTACTCTTATTATTATCAATCTAACTCATATTATTAGCCATATTATGCTTATATGAGCAATAGAACTACAATTACTATACTTATTACTCTTATTATTATCAATCTAACTCATATTATTAACCATATTATGCAGATATGATCGATAGAACTACAATTACTATACTCATTACTCTTATTATTATCAATCTAACTCATATTATTAGCCATATTATGCTTCTATGATCGATAGAACGAGAATTACTATACTCACTACTCTTAGTATTATCAATCTAACTCATATTATTAGCCATATTATGCTTATATTATCGATAGAACGACAATCACTATACTTAATACACTCACTGTTATCAATCTAACTCACATTATTAACCATATTATGCAAATTTGATCGCTAGAACGACAATCACTATACTTATTACTCTTATTATTATCAACCTAACTCATATTATTAGCCATATTATGCTTATATGATCGATAGAACGACAATTACTATACTTATTACTCTTATTATTGTGAATCTAACTCATATTATTAACCATATTATGCAGATATGATCGATAGAACTACAATTACTATACTCATTACTCTTGTTATTATCAATCTAACTCTTATTATTAGCCATATTATGCTTATAATATCGATAGAACGCCAATTACTATACGTATTACTGTTATTATTATCAATCTAACTCATATTATTAGCCATATTATGCTTAAATGTCGATAGAACTACAATTACTATACTCACTGCTCTTATTATTATCAATCTAACCCATATTATTAGCCATATTATGCTTCTATGATCGATAGAACGAGAATTACTATACTCACTAATCTTAGTATTATCAATCTAACTCATATTATTAGCCATATTATGCTTATATTATCGATAGAACGACAATTACTATACTTATTACTGTTATTACTATCAATCTAACTCATATTATTAGCCATATTATGCTTAAATGATCGATAGAACGACAATTACTATACTTGTTACTCCTATTATTATCAATCTAACTCATATTATTAGCCATATTATGCTTATATGAGCAATAGAACTGCAATTACTATATTTATTACTCTTATTATTATCAATCTAACTCATATTATTAACCATATTATGCAGATATGATCGATAGAACTACAATTACTATACTCATTACTCTTATTATTATCAATCTAACTCATATTATTAGCCATATTATGCTTAAATGATCGATAGAACTACAATTACTATACTCACTACTCTTAGTATTATCAATCTAACTCATATTATTAGCCATATTATGCTAATATGATCGAGAGAACGACAATTACTATACTTATTACACTCACTGTTATCAATCTAACTCATATTATTAACCTTATTATGCAAATTTGATCGGTAGAACGACAATCACTATACTTATTACTCTTATTATTATCAACCTAACTCATATTATTAGCCATATTATGCTTATATGATCGATAGAACGACAATTACTATACTTATTACTCTTATTATTGTGAATCTAACTCATATTATTAACCATATTATGCAGATATGATCGATAGAACTACAATTACTATACTTATTACTCTTATTATTATCAATCTAACTCATATTATTAGCCATATTATGCTTATATGATCGATAGAACGACAATTACTATACTTATTACTCTTATTATTATGAATCTAACTCATATTATTAACCATATTATGCAGATATGATCGATAGAACGAGAATTACTATACTCACTACTCTTAATATTATCAATCTAACTCTTATTATTAGCCATATTATGCTTATAATATCGATAGAACGACAATTACTATACTTATTACTGTTACTATTATCAATCTAACTCATATTATTAGCCATATTATGCTTAAATGATCGATAGAACTACAATTACTATACTCATTACTCTTATTATTATCAATCTAACTCATATTATTAGCCATATTATGCTTATATGATCGATAGAACGACAATTACTATACTTATTACTCTTATTATTATCAATCTAACTCATATTATTAGCCATATTATGCTTAAATGATCGATAGAACGACAATTACTATACTTATTACTCTTATTATCATCAATCTAACTCATATTATTAGCCATATTATGCTTATATGAGCAATAGAACTACAATTACTATACCTATTACTGTTATTATTATCAATCTAACTCATATTATTAGCCATATTATGCTTAAATGATCGATAGAACTACAACTACTATACTCATTACTCTTATGATTATCAATCTAACCCATATTATTAGCCATATTATGCTAATATGATCGACAGAACGACAATTACTATACTTATTACACTCACTGTTATCAATCTAACTCATATTATTAACCATATTATGCAAATTTGATCGATAGAACGACAATCACTATACTTATTACTCTTATTATTATCAACCTAACTCATATTATTAGCCATATTATGCTTATATGATCGATAGAACTACAATTACTATACTTATTACTCTTATTATTATCAATCTAACTCATATTATTAACCATATTATGCAAATTTGATCGATAGAACGACAATCACTATACTTATTACTCTTATTATTATCAACCTAACTCATATTATTAACCATATTATGCAGATATGATCGATAGAACGAGAATTACTATACTCACTACTCTTAATATTATCAATCTAACTCTTATTATTAGCCATATTATGCTTATAATATCGATAGAACGACAATTACTATACTTATTACTGTTATTATTATCAATCTAACTCATATTATTAGCCATATTATGCTTAAATGATCGATAGAACTACAATTACTATACTCATTACTCTTATTATTATCAATCTAACCCATATTATTAGTCATATTATGCTAATATGATCGACAGAACGACAATTACTATACTTATTACACTCACTGTTATCAATCTAACTCATATTATTAACCATATTATGCAAATTTGATCGATAGAACGACAATCACTATACTTATTACTCTTATTATTATCAACCTAACTCATATTATTAGCCATATTATGCTTATATGATCGATAGAACGACAATTACTATACTTATTACTCTTATTATTATGAATCTAACTCATATTATTAACCATATTATGCAGATATGATCGATAGAACTACAATTACTATACTCATTACTCTTGTTATTATCAATCTAACTCTTATTATTAGCCATATTATGCTTATAATATCGATAGAACGCCAATTACTATACGTATTACTGTTATTATTATCAATCTAACTCATATTATTAGCCATATTATGCTTAAATGTCGATAGAACTACAATTACTATACTCACTGCTCTTATTATTATCAATCTAACCCATATTATTAGCCATATTATGCTTCTATGATCGATAGAACGAGAATTACTATACTCACTAATCTTAGTATTATCAATCTAACTCATATTATTAGCCATATTATGCTTATATTATCGATAGAACGACAATTACTATACTTATTACTGTTATTACTATCAATCTAACTCATATTATTAGCCATATTATGCTTAAATGATCGATAGAACGACAATTACTATACTTGTTACTCCTATTATTATCAATCTAACTCATATTATTAGCCATATTATGCTTATATGAGCAATAGAACTGCAATTACTATATTTATTACTCTTATTATTATCAATCTAACTCATATTATTAACCATATTATGCAGATATGATCGATAGAACTACAATTACTATACTCATTACTCTTATTATTATCAATCTAACTCATATTATTAGCCATATTATGCTTAAATGATCGATAGAACTACAATTACTATACTCACTACTCTTAGTATTATCAATCTAACTCATATTATTAGCCATATTATGCTAATATGATCGAGAGAACGACAATTACTATACTTATTACACTCACTGTTATCAATCTAACTCATATTATTAACCTTATTATGCAAATTTGATCGGTAGAACGACAATCACTATACTTATTACTCTTATTATTATCAACCTAACTCATATTATTAGCCATATTATGCTTATATGATCGATAGAACGACAATTACTATACTTATTACTCTTATTATTGTGAATCTAACTCATATTATTAACCATATTATGCAGATATGATCGATAGAACTACAATTACTATACTTATTACTCTTATTATTATCAATCTAACTCATATTATTAGCCATATTATGCTTATATGATCGATAGAACGACAATTACTATACTTATTACTCTTATTATTATGAATCTAACTCATATTATTAACCATATTATGCAGATATGATCGATAGAACGAGAATTACTATACTCACTACTCTTAATATTATCAATCTAACTCTTATTATTAGCCATATTATGCTTATAATATCGATAGAACGACAATTACTATACTTATTACTGTTACTATTATCAATCTAACTCATATTATTAGCCATATTATGCTTAAATGATCGATAGAACTACAATTACTATACTCATTACTCTTATTATTATCAATCTAACTCATATTATTAGCCATATTATGCTTATATGATCGATAGAACGACAATTACTATACTTATTACTCTTATTATTATCAATCTAACTCATATTATTAGCCATATTATGCTTAAATGATCGATAGAACGACAATTACTATACTTATTACTCTTATTATTATCAATCTAACTCATATTATTAGCCATATTATGCTTAAATGATCGATAGAACGACAATTATTATACTCATTACTCTTATTATTATCAATCTAATTCATATTATTAACCATATTATGCTAATATGATCGATAGAACGACAATTACTATACTTATTACACTCACTGTTATCAATCTAACTCATATTATTAACCATATTGTGCAGATATGATCGATAGCACGACATTTACTATACACATTACTCTTACTATTATCAATCTAACTCATATTATTAACCATATTATGCAGATATGATCGATAGAACGCCAATTACTATACTTGTTACTGTTATTATTATCAATCTAACTCATATTATTAGCCATATTATGCTTAAATGATCGATAGCACGACATTTACTATACATACTACTCTTATTATTATCAATCTAACTCATATTATTAGCCATATTATGCTTAAATGATCGATAGAACGACAATTACTATACTTATTACTCTTATTATTATCAATCTAACTCATATTATTAGCCATATTATGCTTATATGAGCAATAGAACTACAATTACTATATTTATTACTCTTATTATTATCAATCTAACTCATATTATTAACCATATTATGCAGATATGATCGATAGAACTACAATTACTATACTCATTACTCTTATTATTATCAATCTAACTCATATTATTAGCCATATTATGCTTAAATGATCGATAGAACTACAATTACTATACTCACTACTCTTAGTATTATCAATCTAACTCATATTATTAGCCATATTATGCTAATATGATCGAGAGAACGACAATTACTATACTTATTACACTCACTGTTATCAATCTAACTCATATTCTTAACCTTATTATGCAAATTTGATCGGTAGAACGACAATCACTATACTTATTACTCTTATTATTATCAACCTAACTCATATTATTAACCATATTATGCAGATATGATCGATAGAACTACAATTACTATACTCATTACTCTTATTATTATCAACCTAACTCATATTATTAGCCATATTATGCTTAAATGGTCGATAGAACGACAATTACTATACTTATTACTCTTATTATTATCAATCTAACTCATATTATTAGCCATATTATGCTTATATGAGCAATAGAACTACAATTACTATACTTATTACTCTTATTATTATCAATCTAACTCATATTATTAACCATATTGTGCAGATATGATCGATAGAACTACAATTACTATACTCATTACTCTTATTATTATCAATCTAACTCATATTATTAGCCATATTATGCTTCTATGATCGATAGAACGAGAATTACTATACTCACTACTCTTAGTATTATCAATCTAACTCATATTATTAGCCATATTATGCTTATATTATCGATAGAACGACAATCACTATACTTAATACACTCACTGTTATCAATCTAACTCATATTATTAACCATATTATGCAAATTTGATCGGTAGAACGACAATCACTATACTTATTACTCTTATTATTATCAACCTAACTCATATTATTAGCCATATTATGCTTAAATGATCGATAGAACTACAATTACTATACTCACTACTCTTAGTATTATCAATCTAACTCATATTATTAGCCATATTATGCTAATATGATCGAGAGAACGACAATTACTGTACTTATTACACTCACTGTTATCAATCTAACTCATATTATTAACCATATTATGCAAATTTGATCGGTAGAACTACAATTACTATACTTATTACTCTTATTATTATCAATCTAACTCATATTATTAACCATATTATGCAAATTTGATCGATAGAACGACAATCACTATACTTATTACTCTTATTATTATCAACCTAACTCATATTATTAACCATATTATGCAGATATGATCGATAGAACGAGAATTACTATACTCACTACTCTTAATATTATCAATCTAACTCTTATTATTAGCCATATTATGCTTATAATATCGATAGAACGACAATTACTATACTTATTACTGTTATTATTATCAATCTAACTCATATTATTAGCCATATTATGCTTAAATGATCGATAGAACTACAATTACTATACTCATTACTCTTATTATTATCAATCTAACCCATATTATTAGTCATATTATGCTAATATGATCGACAGAACGACAATTACTATACTTATTACACTCACTGTTATCAATCTAACTCATATTATTAACCATATTATGCAAATTTGATCGATAGAACGACAATCACTATACTTATTACTCTTATTATTATCAACCTAACTCATATTATTAGCCATATTATGCTTATATGATCGATAGAACGACAATTACTATACTTATTACTCTTATTATTATGAATCTAACTCATATTATTAACCATATTATGCAGATATGATCGATAGAACTACAATTACTATACTCATTACTCTTATTATTATCAATCTAACTCTTATTATTAGCCATATTATGCTTATAACATCGATAGAACGCCAATTACTATACGTATTACTGTTATTATTATCAATCTAACTCATATTATTAGCCATATTATGCTCAAATGTCGATAGAACTACAATTACTATACTCACTACTCTTATTATTATCAATCTAACCCATATTATTAGCCATATTATGCTTCTATGATCGATAGAACGAGAATTACTATACTCACTAATCTTAGTATTATCAATCTAACTCATATTATTAGCCATATTATGCTTATATTATCGATAGAACGACAATTACTATACTTATTACTGTTATTACTATCAATCTAACTCATATTATTAGCCATATTATGCTTAAATGATCGATAGAACGACAATTACTATACTTGTTACTCCTATTATTATCAATCTAACTCATATTATTAGCCATATTATGCTTATATGAGCAATAGAACTGCAATTACTATATTTATTACTCTTATTATTATCAATCTAACCCATATTATTAGCCATATTATGCTAATATGATCGACAGAACGACAATTACTATACTTATTACACTCACTGTTATCAATCTAACTCATATTATTAACCATATTATGCAAATTTGTCGATAGAACGACAATCACTATACTTATTACTCTTATTATTATCAATCTAATTCATATTATTAACCATATTATGCTAATATGATCGATAGAACGACAATTACTATATTTATTACACTCACTGTTATCAATCTAACTCATATTATTAACCATATTATGCAAATTTGATCGATAGAACGACAATCACTATACTTATTACTCTTATTATTATCAACCTAACTCATATTATTAGCCATATTATGCTTATATGATCGATAGAACGACAATTACTATACTTATTACTCTTATTATTATGAATCTAACTCATATTATTAGCCATATTATGCTTAAATGATCGATAGCACGACATTTACTATACATACTACTCTTATTATTATCAATCTAACTCATATTATTAGCCATATTATGCTTAAATGATCGATAGAACGACAATTACTATACTTATTACTCTTATTATTATCAATCTAACTCATATTATTAGCCATATTATGCTTATATGAGCAATAGAACTACAATTACTATATTTATTACTCTTATTATTATCAATCTAACTCATATTATTAACCATATTATGCAGATATGATCGATAGAACTACAATTACTATACTCATTACTCTTATTATTATCAATCTAACTCATATTATTAGCCATATTATGCTTAAATGATCGATAGAACTACAATTACTATACTCACTACTCTTAGTATTATCAATCTAACTCATATTATTAGCCATATTATGCTAATATGATCGAGAGAACGACAATTACTATACTTATTACACTCACTGTTATCAATCTAACTCATATTCTTAACCTTATTATGCAAATTTGATCGGTAGAACGACAATCACTATACTTATTACTCTTATTATTATCAACCTAACTCATATTATTAACCATATTATGCAGATATGATCGATAGAACTACAATTACTATACTCATTACTCTTATTATTATCAACCTAACTCATATTATTAGCCATATTATGCTTAAATGGTCGATAGAACGACAATTACTATACTTATTACTCTTATTATTATCAATCTAACTCATATTATTAGCCATATTATGCTTATATGAGCAATAGAACTACAATTACTATACTTATTACTCTATTATTATCAATCTAACTCATATTATTAACCATATTATGCAGATATGATCGATAGAACTACAATTACTATACTCATTACTCTTATTATTATCAATCTAACTCATATTATTAGCCATATTATGCTTCTATGATCGATAGAACGAGAATTACTATACTCACTACTCTTAGTATTATCAATCTAACTCATATTATTAGCCATATTATGCTTATATTATCGATAGAACGACAATCACTATACTTAATACACTCACTGTTATCAATCTAACTCATATTATTAACCATATTATGCAAATTTGATCGGTAGAACGACAATCACTATACTTATTACTCTTATTATTATCAACCTAACTCATATTATTAGCCATATTATGCTTAAATGATCGATAGAACTACAATTACTATACTCACTACTCTTAGTATTATCAATCTAACTCATATTATTAGCCATATTATGCTAATATGATCGAGAGAACGACAATTACTGTACTTATTACACTCACTGTTATCAATCTAACTCATATTATTAACCATATTATGCAAATTTGATCGGTAGAACTACAATTACTATACTTATTACTCTTATTATTATCAATCTAACTCATATTATTAACCATATTATGCAAATTTGATCGATAGAACGACAATCACTATACTTATTACTCTTATTATTATCAACCTAACTCATATTATTAACCATATTATGCAGATATGATCGATAGACCGAGAATTACTATACTCACTACTCTTAATATTATCAATCTAACTCTTATTATTAGCCATATTATGCTTATAATATCGATAGAACGACAATTACTATACTTATTACTGTTATTATTATCAATCTAACTCATATTATTAGCCATATTATGCTTAAATGATCGATAGAACTACAATTACTATACTCATTACTCTTATTATTATCAATCTAACCCATATTATTAGTCATATTATGCTAATATGATCGACAGAACGACAATTACTATACTTATTACACTCACTGTTATCAATCTAACTCATATTATTAACCATATTATGCAAATTTGATCGATAGAACGACAATCACTATACTTATTACTCTTATTATTATCAACCTAACTCATATTATTAGCCATATTATGCTTATATGATCGATAGAACGACAATTACTATACTTATTACTCTTATTATTATGAATCTAACTCATATTATTAACCATATTATGCAGATATGATCGATAGAACTACAATTACTATACTCATTACTCTTATTATTATCAATCTAACTCTTATTATTAGCCATATTATGCTTATAACATCGATAGAACGCCAATTACTATACGTATTACTGTTATTATTATCAATCTAACTCATATTATTAGCCATATTATGCTTAAATGTCGATAGAACTACAATTACTATACTCACTACTCTTATTATTATCAATCTAACCCATATTATTAGCCATATTATGCTTCTATGATCGATAGAACGAGAATTACTATACTCACTAATCTTAGTATTATCAATCTAACTCATATTATTAGCCATATTATGCTTATATTATCGATAGAACGACAATTACTATACTTATTACTGTTATTACTATCAATCTAACTCATATTATTAGCCATATTATGCTTAAATGATCGATAGAACGACAATTACTATACTTGTTACTCCTATTGTTATCAATCTAACTCATATTATTAGCCATATTATGCTTATATGAGCAATAGAACTGCAATACTATATTTATTACTCTTATTATTATCAATCTAACTCATATTATTAACCATATTATGCAGATATGATCGATAGAACTACAATTACTATACTCATTACTCTTATTATTATCAACCTAACTCATATTATTAGCCATATTATGCTTATATGATCGATAGAACGACAATTACTATACTTATTACTCTTATTATTGTGAATCTAACTCATATTATTAACCATATTATGCAGATATGATCGATAGAACTACAATTACTATACTTATTACTCTTATTATTATCAATCTAACTCATATTATTAGCCATATTATGCTTATATGATCGATAGAACGAGAATTACTATACTCACTACTCTTAATATTATCAATCTAACTCTTATTATTAGCCATATTATGCTTATAATATCGATAGAACGACAATTACTATACTTATTACTGTTATTATTATCAATCTAACTCATATTATTAGCCATATTATGCTTAAATGATCGATAGAACTACAATTACTATACTCATTACTCTTATTATTATCAATCTAACCCATATTATTAGCCATATTATGCTAATATGATCGACAGAACGACAATTACTATACTTATTACACTCACTGTTATCAATCTAACTCATATTATTAACCATATTATGCAAATTTGTCGATAGAACGACAATCACTATACTTATTACTCTTATTATTATCAATCTAATTCATATTATTAACCATATTATGCTAATATGATCGATAGAACGACAATTACTATATTTATTACACTCACTGTTATCAATCTAACTCATATTATTAACCATATTATGCAAATTTGATCGATAGAACGACAATCACTATACTTATTACTCTTATTATTATCAACCTAACTCATATTATTAGCCATATTATGCTTATATGATCGATAGAACGACAATTACTATACTTATTACTCTTATTATTATGAATCTAACTCATATTATTAACCATATTATGCAGATATGATCGATAGAACTACAATTACTATACTCATTACTCTTATTATTATCAATCTAACTCTTATTATTAGCCATATTATGCTTATAATATCGATAGAACGCCAATTACTATACGTATTACTGTTATTATTATCAATCTAACTCATATTATTAGCCATATTATGCTTAAATGTCGATAGAACTACAATTACTATACTCACTACTCTTATTATTATCAATCTAACCCATATTATTAGCCATATTATGCTTCTATGATCGATAGAACGAGAATTACTATACTCACTAATCTTAGTATTATCAATCTAACTCATATTATTAGCCATATTATGCTTATATTATCGATAGAACGACAATTACTATACTTATTACTGTTATTACTATCAATCTAACTCATATTATTAGCCATATTATGCTTAAATGATCGATAGAACGACAATTACTATACTTGTTACTCCTATTATTATCAATCTAACTCATATTATTAGCCATATTATGCTTATATGAGCAATAGAACTGCAATTACTATATTTATTACTCTTATTATTATCAATCTAACTCATATTATTAACCATATTATGCAGATATGATCGATAGAACTACAATTACTATACTCATTACTCTCATTATTATCAATCTAACTCATATTATTAGCCATATTATGCTTATATGATCGATAGAACGACAATTACTATACTTATTACTCTTATTATTATCAATCAAACTCATATTATTAGCCATATTATGCTTAAATGATCGATAGAACGACAATTACTATACTTATTACTCTTATTATTATCAATCTAACTCATATTATTAGCCATATTATGCTTAAATGATCGATGGAACGACAATTATTATACTCATTACTCTTATTATTATCAATCCAACTCATATTATTACCCATATTATGATGATATGATCGATAGAACTACATTTACTATACTTATTACACTCACTATTATCAATCTAACTCATGTTATTAACCATATTATGCTTATATGATCGATAGAACGACAAATACTATACTTATTACTCTTATTATTATCAATCTAACTCATATTATTAACCATATTATGCAAATTTGATCGGTAGAACGACAATCACTATACTTATTACTCTTATTATTATCAACCTAACTCATATTATTAACCATATTATGCAGATATGATCGATAGAACTACAATTACTATACTCATTACTCTTAATATTATCAATCTAACTCATATTATTAGCCATATTATGCTTAAATGATCGATAGAACGGCAATTACTATACTTATTACTCTTATTGTTATCAATCTAACTCATATTATTAGCCATATTATGCTTATATGAGCAATAGAACTACAATTACTATACTTATTACTCTTATTATTATCAATCTAACTCATATTATTAACCATATTATGCAGATATGATCGATAGAACTACAATTACTATACTCATTACTCTTATTATTATCAATCTAACTCATATTATTAGCCATATTATGCTTCTATGATCGATAGAACGAGAATTACTATACTCACTACTCTTAGTATTATCAATCTAACTCATATTATTAGCCATATTATGCTTAAATGATCGATAGAACGATAATCACTATACTTATTACTCTTATTATTATCAACCTAACTCATATTATTAGCCATATTATGCTTATATGATCGATAGAACGACAATTACAATACTTATTACTCTTATTTTTGTGAATCTAACTCATATTATTAACCATATTATGCAGATATGATCGATAGAACTACAATTACTATACTTATTACTCTTATTATTATTAATCTAACTCATATTATTAGCCATATTATGCTTATATGATCGATAGAACGACAATTACTATACTTATTACTCTTATTATTATGAATCTAACTCATATTATTAACCATATTATGCAGATATGATCGATAGAACGAGAATTACTATACTCACTACTCTTAATATTATCAATCTAACTCTTATTATTAGCCATATTATGCTTATAATATCGATAGAACGACAATTACTATACTTATTACTGTTATTATTATCAATCTAACTCATATTATTAGCCATATTATGCTTAAATGATCGATAGAACTACAATTACTATACTCATTACTCTTATTATTATCAATCTAACTCTTATTATTAGCCATATTATGCTTATAATATCGATAGAACGCCAATTACTATACTTGTTACTCCTATTATTATCAATCTAACTCATATTATTAGCCATATTATGCTTATATGAGCAATAGAACTACAATTACTATATTTATTACTCTTATTATTATGAATCTAACTCATATGATTAACCATATTATGCAGATATGATCGATAGAACTACAACTACTATACTCATTACTCTTATTATTATCAATCTAACTCTTATTATTAGCCATATTATGCTTAAATGATCGATAGAACTACAATTACTATACTCATTACTCTTATTATTATCAATCTAACCCATATTATTAGCCATATTAAGCTTATATGATCCATAGAACGAGAATTACTATACTCACTACTCTTAGTATTATCAATCTAACTCATATTATTGGCCATATTATGCTTATATGATCGATAGAACGAGAATTACTATACTCACTACTCTTAGTATTATCAATCTAACTCATATTATTAGCCATATTATGCTTAAATGATCGATAGAACGGCAATTACTGTACTTATTACTCTTATTATTATCAATTTAACTCATATTATTACCCATATTATGCAGATATGATCGATAGAACTACAATTATTATACTTATTACTCTTATTATTATCAATCTAACTCATATTATTAGCCATATTATGCTTATATGATCGATAGAACGAGAATTACTATACTCACTACTCTTAATATTATCAATCTAACTCTTATTATTAGCCATATTATGCTGATAATATCGATAGAACGACAATTACTATACTTATTACTCTTATTATTATCAATCTAACTCATATTATTAGCCATATTATGCTTATATGATCGATAGAACGACAATTACTATACTTATTACTCTTATTATTATAAATCTAACTCATATTATTAGCCATATTATGCTTATATGATCGATAGAACGACAAATACTATACTTATTACTCTTATTATTATCAATCTAATTCATATTATTAACCATATTATGCTAATATGATCGATAGAACGACAATTACTATACTTATTACACTCACTGTTATCAATCTAACTCATATTATTAACCATATTGTGCAGATATGATCGATAGCACGACATTTACTATACACATTACTCTTACTATTATCAATCTAACTCATATTATTAACCATATTATGCAGATATGATCGATAGCACGACATTTACTATACACATTACTCTTACTATTATCAATCTAACTCATATTATTAACCACATTATGCAGATATGATCGATAGCACGACATTTACTATACATAATACTCTTATTATTATCAATCTAACTCATATTATTAGCCATATTATGCTTAAATGATCGATAGAACGACAATTACTATACTTATTACTCTTATTATTATCAATCTAACTCATATTATTAGCCATATTATGCTTATATGAGCAATAGAACTACAATTACTATATTTATTACTCTTATTATTATCAATCTAACTCATATTATTAACCATATTATGCAGATATGATCGATAGAACTACAATTACTATACTCATTACTCTTATTATTATCAATCTAACTCATATTATTAGCCATATTATGCTTAAATGATCGATGGAACTACAATTACTATACTCACTACTCTTAGTATTATCAATCTAACTCATATTATTAGCCATATTATGCTAATATGATCGAGAGAACGACAATTACTATACTTATTACACTCACTGTTATCAATCTAACTCATATTCTTAACCTTATTATGCAAATTTGATCGGTAGAACGACAATCACTATACTTATTACTCTTATTATTATCAACCTAACTCATATTATTAACCATATTATGCAGATATGATCGATAGAACTACAATTACTATACTCATTACTCTTATTATTATCAATCTAACTCATATTATTAGCCATATTATGCTTAAATGATCGATAGAACGACAATTACTATACTTATTACTCTTATTATTATCAATCTAACTCATATTATTAGCCATATTATGCTTATATGAGCAATAGAACTACAATTACTATACTTATTACTCTTATTATTATCAATCTAACTCATATTATTAACCATATTATGCAGATATGATCGATAGAACTACAATTACTATACTCATTACTCTTATTATTATCAATCTAACTCATATTATTAGCCATATTATGCTTCTATGATCGATAGAACGAGAATTACTATACTCACTACTCTTAGTATTATCAACCTAACTCATATTATTAGCCATATTATGCTTATATGATCGATAGAACGACAATTACAATACTTATTACTCTTATTTTTGTGAATCTAACTCATATTATTAACCATATTATGCAGATATGATCGATAGAACTACAATTACTATACTTATTACTCTTATTATTATTAATCTAACTCATATTATTAGCCATATTATGCTTATATGATCGATAGAACGACAATTACTATACTTATTACTCTTATTATTATGAATCTAACTCATATTATTAACCATATTATGCAGATATGATCGATAGAACGAGAATTACTATACTCACTACTCTTAATATTATCAATCTAACTCTTATTATTAGCCATATTATGCTTATAATATCGATAGAACGACAATTACTATACTTATTACTGTTATTATTATCAATCTAACTCATATTATTAGCCATATTATGCTTAAATGATCGATAGAACTACAATTACTATACTCATTACTCTTATTATTATCAATCTAACTCTTATTATTAGCCATATTATGCTTATAATATCGATAGAACGCCAATTACTATACTTGTTACTCCTATTATTATCAATCTAACTCATATTATTAGCCATATTATGCTTATATGAGCAATAGAACTACAATTACTATATTTATTACTCTTATTATTATGAATCTAACTCATATGATTAACCATATTATGCAGATATGATCGATAGAACTACAACTACTATACTCATTACTCTTATTATTATCAATCTAACTCTTATTATTAGCCATATTATGCTTAAATGATCGATAGAACTACAATTACTATACTCATTACTCTTATTATTATCAATCTAACCCATATTATTAGCCATATTAAGCTTATATGATCCATAGAACGAGAATTACTATACTCACTACTCTTAGTATTATCAATCTAACTCATATTATTGGCCATATTATGCTTATATGATCGATAGAACGAGAATTACTATACTCACTACTCTTAGTATTATCAATCTAACTCATATTATTAGCCATATTATGCTTAAATGATCGATAGAACGGCAATTACTGTACTTATTACTCTTATTATTATCAATTTAACTCATATTATTACCCATATTATGCTTATATGATCGATAGAACGACAATTACTATACTTATTACTGTTATTATTATCAATCTAACTCATATTATTAGCCATATTATGCTTAAATGATCGATAGAACGACAATTACTATACTTGTTACTCCTATTATTATCAATCTAACTCATATTATTAGCCATATTATGCTTATATGATCGATAGAACTACAATTACTATACTTATTACTCTTATTATTATCAATCAAACTCATATTATTAGCCATATTATGCTTAAATGATCGATAGAACGACAATTACTATACTTATTGCTCTTATTATTATCAATCTAACTCATATTATTAGCCATATTATGCTTAAATGATCGATAGAACGACAATTATTATACTCATTACTCTTATTATTATCAATCCAACTCATATTATTAGCCATATTATGCTTATATGATCGATAGAACGACAATTACTATACTTATTACTCTTATTATTGTGAATCTAACTCATATTATTAACCATATTATGCAGATATGATCGATAGAACTACAATTATTATACTTATTACTCTTATTATTATCAATCTAACTCATATTATTAGCCATATTATGCTTATATGATCGATAGAACGAGAATTACTATACTCACTACTCTTAATATTATCAATCTAACTCTTATTATTAGCCATATTATGCTGATAATATCGATAGAACGACAATTACTATACTTATTACTCTTATTATTATCAATCTAACTCATATTATTAGCCATATTATGCTTATATGATCGATAGAACGACAATTACTATACTTATTACTCTTATTATTATAAATCTAACTCATATTATTAGCCATATTATGCTTATATGATCGATAGAACGACAAATACTATACTTATTACTCTTATTATTATCAATCTAATTCATATTATTAACCATATTATGCTAATATGATCGATAGAACGACAATTACTATACTTATTACACTCACTGTTATCAATCTAACTCATATTATTAACCATATTGTGCAGATATGATCGATAGCACGACATTTACTATACACATTACTCTTACTATTATCAATCTAACTCATATTATTAACCATATTATGCAGATATGATCGATAGCACGACATTTACTATACACATTACTCTTACTATTATCAATCTAACTCATATTATTAACCACATTATGCAGATATGATCGATAGCACGACATTTACTATACATAATACTCTTATTATTATCAATCTAACTCATATTATTAGCCATATTATGCTTAAATGATCGATAGAACGACAATTACTATACTTATTACTCTTATTATTATCAATCTAACTCATATTATTAGCCATATTATGCTTATATGAGCAATAGAACTACAATTACTATATTTATTACTCTTATTATTATCAATCTAACTCATATTATTAACCATATTATGCAGATATGATCGATAGAACTACAATTACTATACTCATTACTCTTATTATTATCAATCTAACTCATATTATTAGCCATATTATGCTTAAATGATCGATGGAACTACAATTACTATACTCACTACCCTTAGTATTATCAATCTAACTCATATTATTAGCCATATTATGCTAATATGATCGAGAGAACGACAATTACTATACTTATTACACTCACTGTTATCAATCTAACTCATATTCTTAACCTTATTATGCAAATTTGATCGGTAGAACGACAATCACTATACTTATTACTCTTATTATTATCAACCTAACTCATATTATTAACCATATTATGCAGATATGATCGATAGAACTACAATTACTATACTCATTACTCTTATTATTATCAATCTAACTCATATTATTAGCCATATTATGCTTAAATGATCGATAGAACGACAATTACTATACTTATTACTCTTATTATTATCAATCTAACTCATATTATTAGCCATATTATGCTTATATGAGCAATAGAACTACAATTACTATACTTATTACTCTTATTATTATCAATCTAACTCATATTATTAACCATATTATGCAGATATGATCGATAGAACTACAATTACTATACTCATTACTCTTATTATTATCAATCTAACTCATATTATTAGCCATATTATGCTTCTATGATCGATAGAACGAGAATTACTATACTCACTACTCTTAGTATTATCAATCTAACTCATATTATTAGCCATATTATGCTTATATTATCGATAGAACGACAATCACTATACTTAATACACTCACTGTTATCAATCTAACTCACATTATTAACCATATTATGCAAATTTGATCGCTAGAACGACAATCACTATACTTATTACTCTTATTATTATCAACCTAACTCATATTATTAGCCATATTATGCTTATATGATCGATAGAACGACAATTACTATACTTATTACTCTTATTATTGTGAATCTAACTCATATTATTAACCATATTATGCAGATATGATCGATAGAACTACAATTATTATACTTATTACTCTTATTATTATCAATCTAACTCATATTATTAGCCATATTATGCTTATATGATCGATAGAACGAGAATTACTATACTCACTACTCTTAGTATTATCAATCTAACTCATATTATTGGCCATATTATGCTTATATGATCGATAGAACGAGAATTACTATACTCACTACTCTTAGTATTATCAATCTAACTCATATTATTAGCCATATTATGCTTAAATGATCGATAGAACGGCAATTACTGTACTTATTACTCTTATTATTATCAATTTAACTCATATTATTACCCATATTATGCTTATATGATCGATAGAACGACAATTACTATACTCACTACTCTTAGTATTATCAATCTAACTCATATTATTAGCCATATTATGCTTATAATATCGATAGAACGACAATTACTATACTTATTACTGTTATTATTATCAATCTAACTCATATTATTAGCCATATTATGCTTAAATGATCGATAGAACGACAATTACTATACTTGTTACTCCTATTATTATCAATCTAACTCATATTATTAGCCATATCATGCTTATATGATCGATAGAACGACAATTACTATACTCACTACTCTTAGTATTATCAATCTAACTCATATTATTAGCCATATTATGCTTATAATATCGATAGAACGACAAAACCTATACTTATTACTGTTATTATTATCAATCTAACTCATATTATTAGCCATATTATGCTTAAATGATCGATAGAACGACAATTACTATACTTGTTACTCCTATTATTATCAATCTAACTCATATTATTAGCCATATTATGCTTATATGATCGATAGAACGACAATTACTATACTTATTACTCTTATTATTATCAATCAAACTCATATTATTAGCCATATTATGCTTAAATGATCGATAGAACGACAATTACTATACTTATTACTCTTATTATTATCAATCTAACTCATATTATTAGCCATATTATGCTTAAATGATCGATAGAACGACAATTATTATACTCATTACTCTTATTATTATCAATCCAACTCATATTATTACCCATATTATGATGATATGATCGATAGAACTACATTTACTATACTTATTGCACTCACTGTTATCAATCTAACTCATGTTATTAACCATATTATGCAGATATGATCGATAGAACGACAATTACTATACTTATTACTCTTATTATTATCAATCTAACTCATATTATTAGCCATATTATGCTTATATGATCGATAGAACGACAATTACTATACTTATTACTCTTATTATTATAAATCTAACTCATATTATTAGCCATATTATGCTTATATGATCGATAGAACGACAAATACTATACTTATTACTCTTATTATTATCAATCTAACTCATATTATTAACCATATTATGCAAATTTGATCGGTAGAACGACAATCACTATACTTATTACTCTTATTATTATCAACCTAACTCATATTATTAACCATATTATGCAGATATGATCGATAGAACTACAATTACTATACTCATTACTCTTATTATTATCAATCTAACTCATATTATTAGCCATATTATGCTTAAATGATCGATAGAACGACAATTACTATACTTATTACTCTTATTATTATCAATCTAACTCATATTATTAGCCATATTATGCTTATATGAGCAATAGAACTACAATTACTATACTTATTACTCTTATTATTATCAATCTAACTCATATTATTAACCATATTATGCAGATATGATCGATAGAACTACAATTACTATACTCATTACTCTTATTATTATCAATCTAACTCATATTATTAGCCATATTATGCTTCTATGATCGATAGAACGAGAATTACTATACTCACTACTCTTAGTATTATCAATCTAACTCATATTATTAGCCATATTATGCTTATATTATCGATAGAACGACAATCACTATACTTAATACACTCACTGTTATCAATCTAACTCATATTATTAACCATATTATGCAAATTTGATCGCTAGAACGACAATCACTATACTTATTACGCTTATTATTATCAACCTAACTCATATTATTAGCCATATTATGCTTATATGATCGATAGAACGACAATTACTATACTTATTACTCTTATTATTGTGAATCTAACTCATATTATTAACCATATTATGCAGATATGATCGATAGAACTACAATTATTATACTTATTACTCTTATTATTATCAATCTAACTCATATTATTAGCCATATTATGCTTATATGATCGATAGAACGAGAATTACTATACTCACTACTCTTAATATTATCAATCTAACTCTTATTATTAGCCATATTATGCTGATAATATCGATAGAACGACAATTACTATACTTATTACTGTTATTATTATCAATCTAACTCATATTATTAGCCATATTATGCTTAAATGATCGATAGAACTACAATTACTATACTCATTACTCTTATTATTATCAATCTAACCCATATTATTAGCCATATTATGCTAATATGATCGACAGAACGACAATTACTATACTTATTACACTCACTGTTATCAATCTAACTCATATTATTAACCATATTATGCAAATTTGATCGATAGAACGACAATCACTATACTTATTACTCTTATTATTATCAACCTAACTCATATTATTAGCCATATTATGCTTATATGATCGATAGAACGACAATTACTATACTTATTACTCTTATTATTGTGAATCTAACTCATATTATTAACCATATTATGCAGATATGATCGATAGAACTACAATTATTATACTTATTACTCTTATTATTATCAACCTAACTCATATTATTAGCCATATTATGCTTATATGATCGATAGAACGACAATTACTATACATATTACTCTTATTATTATGAATCTAACTCATATTATTAACCATATTGTGCAGATATGATCGATAGCACGACATTTACTATACACATTACTCTTACTATTATCAATCTAACTCATATTATTAACCATATTATGCAGATATGATCGAAAGCACGACATTTACTATACACATTACTCTTACTATTATCAATCTAACTCATATTATTAACCACATTATGCAGATATGATCGATAGCACGACATTTACTATACTTACTACTCTTATTATTATCAATCTAACTCATATTATTAGCCATATTATGCTTAAATGATCGATAGAACGACAATTACTATACTTATTACTCTTATTATTATCAATCTAACTCATATTATTAGCCATATTATGCTTATATGAGCAATAGAACTACAATTGCTATATTTATTACTCTTATTATTATCAATCTAACTCATATTATTATCCATATTATGCAGATATGATCGATAGAACTACAATTACTATACTCATTACTCTTATTATTATCAATCTAACTCATATTATTAGCCATATTATGCTTAAATGATCGATAGAACTACAATTACTATACTCACTACTCTTAGTATTATCAATCTAACTCATATTATTAGCCATATTATGCTAATATGATCGAGAGAACGACAATTACTGTACTTATTACACTCACTGTTATCAATGCCTAACTCATATTATTAACCATATTATGCAAATTTGATCGCTAGAACGACAATCACTATACTTATTACTCTTATTATTATCAACCTAACTCATATTATTAGCCATATTATGCTTAAATGATCGATAGAACGACAATTACTATACTTATTACTCTTATTATCATCAATCTAACTCATATTATTAGCCATATTATGCTTATATGAGCAATAGAACTACAATTACTATACCTATTACTGTTATTATTATCAATCTAACTCATATTATTAGCCATATTATGCTTAAATGATCGATAGAACTACAACTACTATACTCATTACTCTTATGATTATCAATCTAACCCATATTATTAGCCATATTATGCTAATATGATCGACAGAACGACAATTACTATACTTATTACACTCACTGTTATCAATCTAACTCATATTATTAACCATATTATGCAAATTTGATCGATAGAACGACAATCACTATACTTATTACTCTTATTATTATCAACCTAACTCATATTATTAGCCATATTATGCTTATATGATCGATAGAACTACAATTACTATACTTATTACTCTTATTATTATCAATCTAACTCATATTATTAACCATATTATGCAAATTTGATCGATAGAACGACAATCACTATACTTATTACTCTTATTATTATCAACCTAACTCATATTATTAACCATATTATGCAGATATGATCGATAGAACGAGAATTACTATACTCACTACTCTTAATATTATCAATCTAACTCTTATTATTAGCCATATTATGCTTATAATATCGATAGAACGACAATTACTATACTTATTACTGTTATTATTATCAATCTAACTCATATTATTAGCCATATTATGCTTAAATGATCGATAGAACTACAATTACTATACTCATTACTCTTATTATTATCAATCTAACCCATATTATTAGTCATATTATGCTAATATGATCGACAGAACGACAATTACTATACTTATTACACTCACTGTTATCAATCTAACTCATATTATTAACCATATTATGCAAATTTGATCGATAGAACGACAATCACTATACTTATTACTCTTATTATTATCAACCTAACTCATATTATTAGCCATATTATGCTTATATGATCGATAGAACGACAATTACTATACTTATTACTCTTATTATTATGAATCTAACTCATATTATTAACCATATTATGCAGATATGATCGATAGAACTACAATTACTATACTCATTACTCTTGTTATTATCAATCTAACTCTTATTATTAGCCATATTATGCTTATAATATCGATAGAACGCCAATTACTATACGTATTACTGTTATTATTATCAATCTAACTCATATTATTAGCCATATTATGCTTAAATGTCGATAGAACTACAATTACTATACTCACTGCTCTTATTATTATCAATCTAACCCATATTATTAGCCATATTATGCTTCTATGATCGATAGAACGAGAATTACTATACTCACTAATCTTATTATTATCAACCTAACTCATATTATTAGCCATATTATGCTTAAATGATCGATAGAACGACAATTACTATACTTATTACTCTTATTATCATCAATCTAACTCATATTATTAGCCATATTATGCTTAAATGATCGATAGAACGACAATTACTATACTTGTTACTCCTATTATTATCAATCTAACTCATATTATTAGCCATATTATGCTTATATGATCGATAGAACGACAATTACTATACTTATTACTCTTATTATTGTGAATCTAACTCATATTATTAACCATATTATGCAGATATGATCGATAGAACTACAATTACTATACTTATTACTCTTATTATTATCAATCTAACTCATATTATTAGCCATATTATGCTTATATGATCGATAGAACGACAATTACTATACTTATTACTCTTATTATTATGAATCTAACTCATATTATTAACCATATTATGCAGATATGATCGATAGAACGAGAATTACTATACTCACTACTCTTAATATTATCAATCTAACTCTTATTATTAGCCATATTATGCTTATAATATCGATAGAACGACAATTACTATACTTATTACTGTTATTATTATCAATCTAACTCATATTATTAGCCATATTATGCTTAAATGATCGATAGAACTACAATTACTATACTCATTACTCTTATTATTATCAATCTAACTCATATTATTAGCCATATTATGCTTATATGATCGATAGAACGACAATTACTATACTTATTACTCTTATTATTATCAATCTAACTCATATTATTAGCCATATTATGCTTAAATGATCGATAGAACGACAATTACTATACTTATTACTCTTATTATTATCAATCTAACTCATATTATTAGCCATATTATGCTTAAATGATCGATAGAACGACAATTATTATACTCATTACTCTTATTATTATCAATCCAACTCATATTATTACCCATATTATGATGATATGATCGATAGAACTACATTTACTATACTTATTACACTCACTATTATCAATCTAACTCATGTTATTAACCATATTATGCAGATATGATCGATAGAACGACAATTACTATACTTATTACTCTTATTATTATCAATCTAACTCATATTATTAGCCATATTATGCTTATATGATCGATAGAACGACAATTACTGTACTTATTACTCTTATTATTATAAATCTAACTCATATTATTAGCCATATTATGCTTATATGATCGATAGAACGACAAATACTATACTTATTACTCTTATTATTATGAATCTAATTCATATTATTAACCATATTATGCTAATATGATCGATAGAACGACAATTACTATACTTATTACACTCACTGTTATCAATCTAACTCATATTATTAACCATATTGTGCAGATATGATCGATAGCACGACATTTACTATACACATTACTCTTACTATTATCAATCTAACTCATATTATTAACCATATTATGCAGATATGATCGATAGAACGCCAATTACTATACTTGTTACTGTTATTATTATCAATCTAACTCATATTATTAGCCATATTATGCTTAAATGATCGATAGCACGACATTTACTATACATACTACTCTTATTATTATCAATCTAACTCATATTATTAGCCATATTATGCTTAAATGATCGATAGAACGACAATTACTATACTTATTACTCTTATTATTATCAATCTAACTCATATTATTAGCCATATTATGCTTATATGAGCAATAGAACTACAATTACTATATTTATTACTCTTATTATTATCAATCTAACTCATATTATTAACCATATTATGCAGATATGATCGATAGAACTACAATTACTATACTCATTACTCTTATTATTATCAATCTAACTCATATTATTAGCCATATTATGCTTAAATGATCGATAGAACTACAATTACTATACTCACTACTCTTAGTATTATCAATCTAACTCATATTATTAGCCATATTATGCTAATATGATCGAGAGAACGACAATTACTATACTTATTACACTCACTGTTATCAATCTAACTCATATTCTTAACCTTATTATGCAAATTTGATCGGTAGAACGACAATCACTATACTTATTACTCTTATTATTATCAACCTAACTCATATTATTAACCATATTATGCAGATATGATCGATAGAACTACAATTACTATACTCATTACTCTTATTATTATCAATCTAACTCATATTATTAGCCATATTATGCTTAAATGGTCGATAGAACGACAATTACTATACTTATTACTCTTATTATTATCAATCTAACTCATATTATTAGCCATATTATGCTTATATGAGCAATAGAACTACAATTACTATACTTATTACTCTTATTATTATCAATCTAACTCATATTATTAACCATATTATGCAGATATGATCGATAGAACTACAATTACTATACTCATTACTCTTATTATTATCAATCTAACTCATATTATTAGCCATATTATGCTTCTATGATCGATAGAACGAGAATTACTATACTCACTACTCTTAGTATTATCAATCTAACTCATATTATTAGCCATATTATGCTTATATTATCGATAGAACGACAATCACTATACTTAATACACTCACTGTTATCAATCTAACTCACATTATTAACCATATTATGCAAATTTGATCGCTAGAACGACAATCACTATACTTATTACTCTTATTATTATCAACCTAACTCATATTATTAGCCATATTATGCTTATATGATCGATAGAACGACAATTACTATACTTATTACTCTTATTATTGTGAATCTAACTCATATTATTAACCATATTATGCAGATATGATCGATAGAACTACAATTATTATACTTATTACTCTTATTATTATCAATCTAACTCATATTATTAGCCATATTATGCTTATATGATCGATAGAACGAGAATTACTATACTCACTACTCTTAGTATTATCAATCTAACTCATATTATTGGCCATATTATGCTTATATGATCGATAGAACGAGAATTACTATACTCACTACTCTTAGTATTATCAATCTAACTCATATTATTAGCCATATTATGCTTAAATGATCGATAGAACGGCAATTACTGTACTTATTACTCTTATTATTATCAATTTAACTCATATTATTACCCATATTATGCTTATATGATCGATAGAACGACAATTACTATACTCACTACTCTTAGTATTATCAATCTAACTCATATTATTAGCCATATTATGCTTATAATATCGATAGAACGACAATTACTATACTTATTACTGTTATTATTATCAATCTAACTCATATTATTAGCCATATTATGCTTAAATGATCGATAGAACGACAATTACTATACTTGTTACTCCTATTATTATCAATCTAACTCATATTATTAGCCATATTATGCTTATATGATCGATAGAACGAGAATTACTATACTCACTACTCTTAGTATTATCAATCTAACTCATATTATTAGCCATATTATGCTTATAATATCGATAGAACGACAATTACTATACTTATTACTGTTATTATTATCAATCTAACTCATATTATTAGCCATATTATGCTTAAATGATCGATAGAACGACAATTACTATACTTGTTACTCCTATTATTATCAATCTAACTCATATTATTAGCCATATTATGCTTATATGATCGATAGAACGACAATTACTATACTTATTACTCTTATTATTATCAATCAAACTCATATTATTAGCCATATTATGCTTAAATGATCGATAGAACGACAATTACTATACTTATTACTCTTATTATTATCAATCTAACTCATATTATTAGCCATATTATGCTTAAATGATCGATAGAACGACAATTATTATACTCATTACTCTTATTATTATCAATCCAACTCATATTATTACCCATATTATGATGATATGATCGATAGAACTACATTTACTATACTTATTGCACTCACTGTTATCAATCTAACTCATGTTATTAACCATATTATGCAGATATGATCGATAGAACGACAATTACTATACTTATTACTCTTATTATTATCAATCTAACTCATATTATTAGCCATATTATGCTTATATGATCGATAGAACGACAATTACTATACTTATTACTCTTATTATTATAAATCTAACTCATATTATTAGCCATATTATGCTTATATGATCGATAGAACGACAAATACTATACTTATTACTCTTATTATCTATCTAATCTAAAACTCATATTATTAACCATATTATGCAAATTTGATCGGTAGAACGACAATCACTATACTTATTACTCTTATTATTATCAACCTAACTCATATTATTAACCATACTATGCAGATATGATCGATAGAACTACAATTACTATACTCATTACTCTTATTATTATCAATCTAACTCATATTATTAGCCATATTATGCTTAAATGATCGATAGAAGGACAATTACTATACTTATTACTCTTATTATTATCAATCTAACTCATATTATTAGCCATATTATGCTTATATGAGCAATAGAACTACAATTACTATACTTATTACTCTTATTATTATCAATCTAACTCATATTATTAACCATATTATGCAGATATGATCGATAGAACTACAATTACTATACTCATTACTCTTATTATTATCAATCTAACTCATATTATTAGCCATATTATGCTTCTATGATCGATAGAACGAGAATTACTATACTCACTACTCTTAGTATTATCAATCTAACTCATATTATTAGCCATATTATGCTTATATTATCGATAGAACGACAATCACTATACTTAATACACTCACTGTTATCAATCTAACTCATATTATTAACCATATTATGCAAATTTGATCGCTAGAACGACAATCACTATACTTATTACTCTTATTATTATCAACCTAACTCATATTATTAGCCATATTATGCTTATATGATCGATAGAACGACAATTACTATACTTATTACTCTTATTATTGTGAATCTAACTCATATTATTAACCATATTATGCAGATATGATCGATAGAACTACAATTATTATACTTATTACTCTTATTATTATCAATCTAACTCATATTATTAGCCATATTATGCTTATATGATCGATAGAACGAGAATTACTATACTCACTACTCTTAATATTATCAATCTAACTCTTATTATTAGCCATATTATGCTGATAATATCGATAGAACGACAATTACTATACTTATTACTGTTATTATTATCAATCTAACTCATATTATTAGCCATATTATGCTTAAATGATCGATAGAACTACAATTACTATACTCATTACTCTTATTATTATCAATCTAACCCATATTATTAGCCATATTATGCTAATATGATCGACAGAACGACAATTACTATACTTATTACACTCACTGTTATCAATCTAACTCATATTATTAACCATATTATGCAAATTTGATCGATAGAACGACAATCACTATACTTATTACTCTTATTATTATCAACCTAACTCATATTATTAGCCATATTATGCTTATATGATCGATAGAACGACAATTACTATACTTATTACTCTTATTATTATGAATCTAACTCATATTATTAACCATATTGTGCAGATATGATCGATAGCACGACATTTACTATACACATTACTCTTACTATTATCAATCTAACTCATATTATTAACCACATTATG